>NW_016807772.1:1062933-1082910 GCF_001698545.2 Rhinopithecus bieti
TTTTTTTTTTTTTTTTTTTTTTTTTTAGAAATGGAGTCTCACTCTGTCACCCAGACTGGAGTGCAGTGGCATGATCTTGGCTCACTGCAACCTCCACCTCCTGGGTTCAAACGATTCTCCTGCCTCAGCCTCCTGAGTAGCTGGGATTACAGGTGCGTGCCACCATGCCCAGATAATTTTTGTATTTTTATTTTTATTTTTTGAGACAGTCTCGCTCTGTTGCCCAGGCTGGAGTGCAGTGGCACCATCTCAACTCACTGCAAGCTCTGCCTCCCAGTTCACACCATTCTCCTGCCTCAGCCTCCCGAGTAGCTGGGACTACAGGCGCCCACCACTACACCTGGCTAATTTTTTGTATTTTTAGTAGAGATAGGGTTTCACCATGTTAGCCAGGATGGTCTCGATCTCCTGACCTTGTGATTTGCCCGCCTTGGCCTCCCAATTTTTGCATTTTTAGTAGAAACGGGGTTTCACCATGTTGGCCAGACTGGTCTCAAACTCCTGACCTCAAGTGATCCTCCCACCTCGGCCTCCCAAAGTGCTGGGATTACCGGTGTGAGCCGCCACACATGGCCATATAGGGAATCTTTTCATCCTTTCACAAATGCTAAGAAGTAGCATTATCCTCCAGCAATGATTTCCTGGAGGTGTTAGGTCCCAGCCCAGGTTGTTACAAGCAGAGTTTAAGAACTGACCTTGGATTCACACTTTTGTTTTTAACTTCACACCTTTTTAAAACATTTTATTTTGACATCATTTCAGACTAACAGAAAAGTTGCAAGAAAAGTGCAAAGAATCCCCATAAATCCTCTACCCAGAACCCCTACACATGAGCATCTACCACATTTGCTTTGTTGTTCTGTCTTTATACACACACAATGTTTTTTCTGAATTATTTTAAGAAGTTAGAACAGAAGTGTTTTAGATTTTGGATTTTTTTTTATTTTGGAATATTTGCATATACATTATGAAATATTTGTATATACATCATGAAATATCTTGGGAATGGGAGCTGAGTCTAAATATGCCATTCAAATGTTTCATATATACCTTTTACACATACCTGAAGGTAATTTTATATAATATTTTTAATAATTTGTACATGAAACAGAATTTTTACTTCGTTTTCACTGTGGCCTGTCACATGAGATCAAGTGTGGCATCACATAAGTGCTCCAAAAGTTTCAGGTTTGGGAGCATTTTGGACTTTGGATTTTTGGATTTTGGATGCTCAACTTTTACTTTACTGTGTATTTCCTAAAAACAAGGGCATTCTCTTTTTTTCTGCCTTCTCCCCAACATTGTATTGTGCTTTCAAATATATAACAAAGTTGAAAGAATTTTGTAGTAAACTTCTGTATACCCACCACCAACCCATCTTATATTTTGAGACATTTCAAAGTAAGTTGTGGACATCGTATATTTCCCTTCTCTGCTTTCACTTGAGCATGTATATCATTAATTAGAATTCTATATGTGTTTACATTTTTTGAAATAACTTTTGTTACAAAAGTAATGTGTTCATTGTGGAAAATTGGTCATTGCAGATTTAAAAATCTACATATCTATCAATTAGTATTCATTTGTACCAGATATTGTGCTATGTACTTTTTCAACATCATCTCTTTTCATCCTTTAACAAACCCTAAGAAGTAGCATTATCCCCGTTTTACAGATAAGGACTCTGTGAGCAAGTTGCCGCAGTTCCCACAGTGGCAGAGTCAGGATATGTGTCCAGGTCTGTCCCATCTCCTGACTCTCAACTGCATGCCATCCTGCTAGCCTTGTGTCCACTCCACCCCACTCTGAGATAACCACTGTTAACCTCTGTCTCAACCCACAAAACTTTGTCTCAACCACAAAACTGTGATTATATTATACATGTCATTTTGTAACTGGCTTTTTTGCACATATGCAAACCTCTTTCTCCAGCACCTTGTTAATGGCTGCAGGGTATACTGTTGAGTAAAGATACCATATTTAAGAGCTACCTTATTGTTATTTGTTTTTCAAGTTTTCACTATTACCAAATCTTCTTGCATACTACTAATTTTATCCTTAGGGACACAAGTAGAATTGCTGAGTCAGAGATTATGCATAGTTTCCACTGTTAATACAGATTCTCAAATTGCTTTCAATGTCTCCTACCAGTAGTGTATGACTAGCAGGTTTCCCTACATCCTACACTGACACCAAGTATACATTTTAACAACTCGTTTATGGCTGGGTGCCTGTAATCCCAGCACTTTGGGAGGCTGAGGCGGATGGATCACGATTTCAAGAGCTCAAGACCAGCCTGGCCAAGATGGTGAAACCCCATCTCTACTTAGCTGGATGTGGTGGCACATGCCCATAATCCCAGCTACTTAGGAAGCTGAGACAGGAGCATCTCTTGAACTTGCGAGGCGGAGGTAGCAGTGAGCCAAGATCACGCCCCTGTACTCCAGCCTGGGTGACAGAGCAAGACTCCATCTCAGAAAAAAAAAAAAAAAAACTCATTTCTAGTTAGATAAGCAAAAACATGTATGTTTTGTTTAGCATACCTTTGATTGTTAATCAAGTTGAACGTATTTTCACATATAAGGCTTTCCCTTTCAGATACTACTTGTTCAGATTCACACAGTTCTTTTTTAAGTTGGTCTCTTGAATAATTCCAACCCATTTCACATTAAAGTCAATGTTATGACTGATATTTCATTTTTCAAGCAGATTTTACTTCATTTATTTTATTTTAAATGTTTAAAATCATTTTAATTTTGTGGGTACATCGTAGGTGTATATATTTATGGGGTACATGAAATGTTTCAATATGGGCATGCAATGCATAATAATCATATCCGGGTAAATGGAGCACCCACTGCCTCAAGCATTTATCCTTTGTGTTATAAACAAACAAGTTATATTCTTTAATTATTTTTACATGTTCAAATAAATAATTATTGACTATAGTCACCTGTTAAGCTATCAAATACTAGGCCTTATTCTTTCTTTCTAACTTTTGTTTTGCACCCATTAGCCATCCCCACTTCTCTTTCACCCCCTCCTCCAACTACCCTTACCAACTTCTGGTAACCGTCTGTCTACTCTATCTTCTGAAATTCAATTATTTTAATTGAACATGAGAAATTGAGAAATTTTAATGAGAACATGAGAAATTTGTCTTTCTGTGCCTGGCTTATTTCACTTAACATAACAACCTCCAGTTCTATCCATGTTGTTGCAAAGAAGAGAGCTCGTTCTTTTTCATGGCTGAATAGTTCTCCGTTGTGAGAACTCCATACCACATTTTCTTTATGCATTCTTCTGTTGCTTCCAAATCTTGGCTATTGTCAATAGTGCTGCCGTAAACATGGGAGTGCAGGTATCTCTTCAATATAGTGATTTCCTTTCTCATGGGTACATACTCAGCAGTGGGATTGCTGGATCATACAGTAGCTCTATTTTTAGTTTCTGAGAAACCTCAAAACTATTCTTCATAGTGGTTGTACTAATTTACATTCCCACCAACAGTGTATGAGGGTTCCCTTGTCTCCACATCCTCACCAGCATTTGTTGTTGCCTATCTTTTGGATAAAAGCCATTCTAACTGGGTTGAGGTGATATCTCATTGTAGTTTTGATTTGCGTTTCTCCGATGATCATTGATGCTGAGCACATTTTCCTATACTGTTTGCCATTTGTATGTCTTCTTTTGAGAAATGTCTATTCAGATCTTTTGCCCATTTTTTAATTGGATTCTTAGATTTTTTTTTCCTGTAGAGTTAAGCACCTTACATATTTTGGTTATTAATCTCTTGTCAGATGGATAGTTTGCAAATGGTTTCCCCCATTCTGTGGGTTGTCTCTTCACTCTGTTGATTGTTTTCTTTGCTGTGCAGAAACTTTTTAACTTGATGTGATCTTTGTTGTCCATTGTTGCTTTGGTTGCCTTTGTTTCTTGGGTACTACTCAATAAATCTTTAATCAGTCCAATGTCCTGGAGATTTTCCCATGCCTTCTTGTAGTAGTTTCATAGTGTGAGGTCTTAGATTTATGTTTTTAATCCATTTTGATTTGATTTTTATATATGACGAGAGAGGGATCCAGTTTCGTTCTTCTGCATATGAATATCCAGTTTTCCCAGCACCATTTACTGAGGAAACTGTCCTTTCCCCCAGTGTGTGTTCTTGGCACCTTTGTTGAAAATGAGATCTCTATAAATGTATTGATTTGTTTCTGAGTTCTCTCTTCTATTGGTCTATGTGTCTATGTTTTTATGCCAAAACCATGCTGTATTGATTACTGTATCTCTGTAGTGTAATTTAAAGTCAGGTAATGTGATTCCTCCATTTGTTTTTTGGTTTTTGGTTTTTGGTTTTTGTTTTTTTTTTTTTTTTTTTTCGCTCAGTATGGCTTTGACTAGTCTGGGTCATTTGTGGTTCCACATACATTTTAGGATTGTTTTTTCTATTTCTTTGAAGAAATGTTGATAGAGGTTGCATGGGATCTACAGATTGCATTGGGTAGTATGGACATTTTAACAACATTGATTCTTCCAGTCCATAATCATGGAATATCTTTCTAATTTTTGTGTCCTTTTCAATTTCTATCACTAACATTTTGTAGTCTTCATTGTAGAGATCTTTCACTTTTTTTTATTAATTCCTAGGTATTTAATTTTATTTGTATCTATTAGAAATGTGATTTCTTTTTTGGATTGTTTGCTCTTGGCATATAGAAAATACTAAGATTTTTGTATGTTGATTTTGTATCCTGTGACTTTACTTAATTTGCTTATCAGTCCTAATAGTTCTTTGGTGGAATCTTTAGATTTTCCCAAATATAAGTTTATATTATCGGCAGACAAAGGTAATTTGACTTCTTCCTTTCTTATTTCTTTATGTTGTCTGATTGCTCTAGCTTTCAAGTACTATGTTAGGTAACTGTGATGAAAGTTGGCATCCTAATCATGTTCTAGATTTAGAGAAGAGTCTTTCAGTTTTTCCCCATTCAGTATGATACTAGCTATGGGTCTGTCATATACGGCTTTTATTATGTTGAGGTATGTTCCTACTATACCCAATATTTTTAGGGTTTTTATCATGAAGGGATGTTGAACTTTATCAAATGCCTTTTCAGCATCAGTTGAAATGATCATATGGTTTTTGTTCTTCATTCTGTTGATATGATGTATCACATTGATTTGCATATGTTGAACCATCCTTCCATTCCTAGGATAAATCCCACTTGGTCAACTTGGGCATAATGAATCTTTTTAATGTGTTGTTGAATTTGGTTTGCTAGTATTTTTTTTAGGATTGTTGCATTGACACTCATCAGGGATATTGGCCTGTGGTTTTCTTTTGTTTGATGTGTCTTTGTCTGGTTTTGGTATCAGGGTAATACTAGCTTCATAGAATGAGTTTGAAAATGTTCCCTCCTCCTCTATTTTTCAGAAGAGTTTGAGTAGGATTGGTATTAGTTCTTCTTTAAATATTTGGTAGAATTCAGCAGTGAAGCCGTCAGGTCCCAAGTTTTTCTTTGCTGGGAGACTTTTTTACAACTTTGATCTTGTTATTGGTCAGTTCAAGTTTTGGGTTTCTTCATCTTCAATCTTGGTAGGTGGTATGTGTCTAGGAATTTATCCCTGTCTTCTAGATTTTCCAACTTATTGGCATATAATTTTTCATAGTAGCCACTAATGATTCATTGAATTTCTGCAGTATCAGTCGTAATGTCTTCCTTTTCATCTGATTTTATTTATTTGGATCTTCTCTCTTTTTTCTTAGTCTGGCTAAATGTTTGCCAATTTTGTTATCTTTTCAAAAAAACCAATCTCTTGTTGATCTTTTGTATTTTTTTTTCATTTCAACTTCATTTCTGCTCTCACCTTTATTATTTCTTTTCTTCTACTAATTCTGGGTTTTGTTTACTGTTGCTTCTCTAATTCTTTAAAATGCATTTTAGGTTATTTATTCCAAGTTTTTCTTTGTTTATGTAGGCATGTATGTAAACTTCCCTCTAAGAACTGCTTTTCCTGGATCCCATAGGTTTTGGTCTCTTGTGTTTCCATGATCATTTGTTTCAAGAATTTTTTCAGTTTCCTTCTGAATCTCTTCACTGACCCAGTGTTTATTTAAGAGCTTATTGTTGAATTTCCATGTGTTCATATAGTTTCTACAATTCCTCTTGGTATTGATTTATAGTTTTACGCCATTGTGGTCAGAGAAGATACTTGATATCATTTCAATGTTTTGAATGTTTTAAGACTTGTTTTGTGACCTAACATATGGTCTGTCCTTGAGAATGGTCCATGTGCTGAGGAAAAGAATGTACATTCCACAGCAGTTGGATGAAATGTTCTGTAAATATCTATTAGTTCCGTTTGATCTACAGTACAGATAAATGCAATGTTTCTTTGTTGATATTCTGTGTGGAAGATCTGTCCAGTGCTGAAAGTGGGGTGTTGAAGTCTCCAGCTATTGTTGTATTGGGGTCTATCCCTCTCTTTAGCTCCAATAATATTTGCTTTATATATCTGAATGCTCCAGTGTTGGGTGCATATATATTTACAGTTGTTATATCCTCTTGCTGAATTGAACCCTTCATCATTATGTAATGACCTTCTTTGTCTCATCTTAAAGTTTTTGTCATGCAATCTATTTTGTGTGATATAAGCATAGTTATTCCTGCTCTTTTTTGGTTTCCATTGGCATGGAGCGTCTTTTTCTATCTCTTTATTTTCAGTCTATATGTGTCTTTATAGGCGAAGTGTGTTTCTAATAGGCAACAGATCATTAGGTCTTTTTAAAAATCCATTCAGCCACTCTATGTCTTTTGAGCAGACAGCTTAGTCCATTTACATTTGATCTTATGATTAATAAGTAAAGACTTACTCCTGCCATTTTATTTGTTTTCTGGTTGTTTCATGGTCTTCCTTTCCTTCATTTCTTCTTTTCTGTATTCCTTTTAGTGTAGGTGATATTCTCTGGTAATATAATTTAATTTCTTGATTTTAATATTTTTGTGTATTCATTGTATGTTTTTTGATTTGAGGTTGCCATGAGGCCTGCAAATACTATCTTAAAACCCATTATTCTGGCCAGGTGCAGTGACTCATGCCTGTAATCCCAGCTCTTTGGGAGGCAGAGGGAGGTAGATCACCTGAGGTCAGGAGTTTGAGATCAGCCTGACCAACATGGTGAAACCCCATCTCTACTAAATACAAAAAAATTAGCCAGGCATGGTGGTGCACACCTGTAATGCCAGCTACTTGGGAGGCTGAGGCAGGAGAATTGCTTGAACCTGGGAGGCAGAAGTTGCAGTGAGCCAAGATTGCACCACTGTACTCCGGCCTGGGCAACAGAGCAAAACTCTGTCTCAAAAAATGAATAAATAACCATTATTTTAAGTTGATAACAACTTAGCACTGCTTGCATAAACAAACCAACAAGAAAAAAACAAACAAAAACAAAGACTCTAACTTCATCCCCTCACTTTTGAACTTTTTGTTGTATCTATTTACATATTATCGTATAGTCTATGTCTTGAAAATTTTTCGTTATTATTTATGATTGGTTCATTTTTTAGTCTTTCTATTCAAGAGAAGTTTACACACCACAGTTACAATGTTATAATATTCTGTGTTTATCTGTTTGCTTATGATTACCAGCAAGTTTTGTACCTTCACATGATTTCTCATTGCTCATTAACATCCTTTTCTTTCTGATTGAAGTACTCCCTTTAGCAATTTTGTAAGATAGAACTGGTGTTGATGAAATCTCTGAGCTTTTGTTTGTCTAGGAAATGTAATTCTTCGTGTTTGAAGAATATTTTTGCCACAAACACTATTCCACTGTAAAAGTTGTTTTCCTTCAGCACTTTAAATATGTTATGCCACTGACATGTCATGTCTCTCCTGGACTGTAAGATTTCCACTGAAAAGTCTGCTGTCCGTTGTATTGGAGCTTCATTGTATGTTATTTGTTTCTTTTCTCTGCTGCTTTCAGGATCCTTTCTTTATCCTTGACCTTTGGGAGTTCGATTACTAATTGCCTTGAGTAGTCTTCTTTGAGTTAAATCTGCTTGGTGTTTTATAGCCTCCTTGTACTTTGATATTGATATATTTCTCTAGGTTTGGGAAGTTCTCTCTTACTATCCTTTGAATAAGCTTTCTACCCCTATTTCTTTTTCTGCTTCTCCTTATGGCCAATAACTCTTAGATTTGCCCTTTTGAGGCCATTTTCTAGATCTTGTAGGCGTGCATCCTTGTTTTTTCTTCTTTTTTTCTTCTGTGTCCTCTGAATATATTTTTAAATAGCATGTCTTCAAGTTCACTAATTCTTTATTCTGCTTGATTAATTCTACTGTTAAGAGACTGTGATGCATTCTTCAGTACGTCACTTGTATTTTTCAACTCCAGAATTTCTGCTTGATTCTTTTTGTTTCAATCTCTTTGTTAAATTTATCTGATAGAATTTTGAATTCCTTCTCTGTGGTATCTTGAATTTCTTTGAGTTTCCTCAACACAGCTATTTTGAGTTCTCTGTCAGAAAAGTCATATATCTCTGTTTCTCCAGGATTGGTCCCTGGAGCTTTATTTAGTTCTTTTGGTGAGGTAATTTTTTTTTTTTTTTTTTTTTTTTTTTTTTTTTTTTTTTTTTTTTTTTGGATGGTCTTCATGTTTGTGGATGCTCATTGGTATCTAGGCATTGAACAAGTAGGTATTCCTCATAGTCTTTCCAGTTTGGTCTTATTTGTACCTGTTCTTGGAAAGGCTTTTCAGGTATTCGAAGGGACTTGTGTGTTGTGATCTAAGCCATATCTACATTAGAGGCACCCCAAGCCCAGTAATGCTATGGTTCTTGCCAACTCAGAGGTATCACCTTGGTGGTCTTGGATAAGATCTGGAAGAATTATCTGGATTACCAGGCAGAGACCCTTGTTCCCCAAACAAAAGTTTCTCTCTCTGTGCTGAGCTACCTGAAGCTGGGGGTGGGGTGACACAAGCACCCTTGTGGCCGTGATCACTAGGACTGTGCTGAGTCAGACCTGAAACCAGTACAGCACTGGATCTTACCCAAGTTCCGCTGTAACCACTATCTAGCTAGCTCCTATGTTTGTTCAAGGCCCTAAGGCTCCACAATCAACAGGGGGCAAAGCCAGCCAGGCTTGTGTCTTTCCATTCAGGGCAACAAGATACCCCAGGCCCTAGGTGGGAGATAGGGACTGAAGTCAAAATCCTTAGAGATCTACCTGGTGCTCTATTCTACTGGGGCTGAGCTGTCACTCAAACCATAAGACAAGGCCATTGCCATTCTTCCCTCCCCTTTTCCCAGGAAAAGGATTCTCTCCCTATCACCATTACTGCCACAGACCCACACGGAGTATTGCCAGGCTACTGCCAATGTTCACTTAAGGCCCAAGAGCTCCTCAGACAGTTTGTGGTAAGTGTTGCCAGGCCTAGGACACATCCTTCAGGGCCTGGCAACACTAGGACACATCCTTCAGTCCAGAAATGCCATCCAAGAGCCAAGGCCTTGAATTAGGGACTCCAAGAGCTCGCCTGGTGCTCTACCCGACTGTGGCTGAGCTGTTACCTAATGTGCAAGACAAAGTCCACTGGACTCTTCCCTCTGCTTTTCTCAAGTAGAAGTAGTCTGTCCCTATAGCCACCACAGCTAGGAATGTGCTGGGTCTCACCTAAAGCCAGCATGTCTCAGAGTCTCACCCAAGGCCCACAGCACACTACCTGGGTATTCCTGCTGGTTATTCAGGGCCCAAGGGCTCTCTACTCAGCAGGTGATGGGTCTTGCCAGGACTTGATCCTTCCTTTCAAGGAAGGTGCAGTCCCTTCCGGCCCAGGGTGTGTCTATTAATGTCATCTAGGAGCTAGAGCCTGGAATGGGGCCCTCATGACTCTGCCTGGTGCCCCATCCTAATGTGGCTGAGCTGGTATCCTATGGTGTAAGACAAAGTCCTCTTTACTCTTCCCTCTCTTTTCCTCAAGCACAAGGAAGGGGTCACTTTCATTGCTGTGAGCTGTGCTGCCTGGGTTTTTGGGACACGTGACACAGGTTCTCCCTTAGCCACTCTTGTGTCTCAGCAGATCAGGTGCCCCCCAGTTCCCCTGGCTCTGGCCCCAGCGCAGCACTGATGCCTTGCCTAAGAACCACAGTTCTTTGGCCTAGACTACCCTTCAAGTTTATTAGGATTTAGTCCAAGTTTATTAGGATTTAGTCCAAGTCCTTGGTTGAGGCTTGCCAAAACTCAAGTTCCAACAGCTGGAACGTATAATTTCCCTCTGGCTAGAGCTGGTTCAAATGCTCCGTGTGTGTGTGGGTAGACTGTAGGGTCGTGGCTTAGCTGATTTCAGCCTGTTTGCTTTCTGCTCTGATAGGGCAGCCCTGAGTTCAAATGCAAAGTCCCACAATCACTGCACTCTCCCTCTCCCAAACACACAGATTCTCTCTCCACGTCATGCAGCCACTGCCAAGGAATAGGTATCAGCAGTTCAAGATTGTCTTTCCTACCCTCTTTAGTGCCTCTTTCAGCAATATGAAGTTAAAACCAGGTACTGTGAATGCGTATCTGATTTTTGGTTTTTATAAAGGTGCTTGTTTTTGTAGATGATGGTGGTTAAATTTGGTGTTCCTGTGGGGCAGTGAAGCAAAGATCAGTGGAGGCTTCTATTTGGCCATCTTGTTCTGCCCTTCCCCAAGAGCATCCTCTTATATAACCCCAGGACAAGGTTCAAAAGCAAGTAATTCACATCAATTTAATACCATTACTTAATCTACAGACATTATTCAGATTTTACCAATTATGTCAATAACGACCTTTTAGCAAGAAGGACATGCAGTACATCGGTTGTCATGTCTCTTAAATCTCCTCGAATTTGGAAGCATTCTTCTGTCTTTCTTTGCTTTTTCATAACATTACATTATTTTAAAAGTACAGGCCAGTTGCTTTGCAGAATATCCCTCATGTTTCAACTCAGAGTATGCTCTTTTGTCAGAAAATCTCAGAAGTGAGGCTAAGTTCTCAGTGCCTCCTATCAGAAGCCACATGCCATTGATTTGTCTCATTGTGGCACTATTACCTTTGACTACTTGGTTGAGGCCCTGTATGCCAGGTTTGTCCAGTGTAAGAATGCTATTTTATCCTGAATCATATGGGGAGGGCTACTTTGAGACTAAATGTCCTGTCCTCCTCAAAATTTCACCCACTAGTCCTACCATCCATTGATACTTCTTACTGACATCAGTTATTATGATGATGGCTATCAAATGGTGATTTTTCTAGTTCCAGTATTTCTCATATGTTTGTTAGCTGGTTTTCTACTTGTAAGGTAGAGTGTTCCCTTTCCCTTTATGTATCTTAATGAGGACTCATAAGTCCTTGTTTTATTCAATGGGCTATAATGCTGTATATTAGTAATTATTTTAATACTCCAGTTGTTCCACTTTGGCCAGTAAAACCTCTACAAGTGGATTCCTGTGTCCTTTTAGAATGTCCCTGTCATTCTTCAAAGCTATCACTATTTAAAGGGAGCTATTTCCAGATGGGTTGAGTCTTTTTCTATATGCCCTTGACTTCCTGATGAATACTCAGTTAATTTCTCTGCCTGGTTAGAAAACTCCTTGGCTTCTCTGGACTTCCCCCTTCCCCGACCTCCATTGCTACCCTCCCAGCAAGGAGGCTTCACCAATGATTGACATGGCATTAGCATGACCTTCTTTAAACACTGAACAGAGTCAGCCCCCAACACAAGGCTGCAGGAGCAGGCAGCAGCAGCAATGGGTGGACACAGCCATCCTAATGGTGTTTGTTTTTCCCCTATGTAAACCCAGCAGCAGTTGTGAAGGATTTGCCCTTCGTTGCCTGTTGCTTTTTTGTACGCCAAAGAGAAAGCAAATCTTGATTTTGCTCTGTAATAAAGGGTAACCAACAACTGAATTCTTACCTTTAAGCTAGCTGTTGCCAAAAGGGAGGCAAGGAAGAAAGCTAATAGACTGCTCATTTTGAACCCAATCTTACATCAAAAGAGCATATTTTTTTCATTGCTGTGTATCGCATGCTAGACCTGGAGTATTTCCTTGTTGCCCCTGGACTAAGGAGAAGTCCTTGCTAAACGCAAGATGTAGAAGTGGGAGTGACATATGAAAAAAGAAATGAATTAAACTTTATATGACACATCATATAAGGAAGAATAATTGTAGACACAGGCATGCAGGGGTTGGGCATGAGTACATTAGTCCCCACCCTTTTCGTCAGCAGTCACCAGTCACACAACCTTGGACATTAGAGCCTATCCGTCTGATCTAGAGAAGGAATGTGGCTGGGGAAGGAAAACTCAGGGCGAGGTGAGAGGACAGAACCTCTAACCAGGAAGAGCTGTCCCTGCCAAGCTCCGGAGAGGCGCAGAAGCATGACCCTCAGGTATGGGACCAGGTCTATAGGAAACCCATGTGGTGTGCCCTAATGGGAGGCAAGCGGGGGAGGAACCAAACTGGAAACCTGATTCTGAAAGAGGAAAACCACCACAACATCCTTTGTAATTGCACAGCTTGGAAGAACAGTATAGATCCTGTGGTTTTCCTGGGGAAGGAGGGGAGCCTAAAAGCCGCAGATGATGTCTATTTCCTTCAGAAGCAGGGAAGGGGCAGTTCTCGAGTGCGGCTGTTAAATCTCTGCAGTCACTTCATTCGGTGCAGCCTGCTCCTGTGGTCTTGGCTATAGCTGCAGAAGGCGAGGATGGAGGGTGCCCCAGGGTCAGTCTTGATCAGCCTCTGAGGAGCTGGGAGTGCAAGGTGTCACTCTGGATGTGTCTGCCTGTTTTTCCTCACCTTCTTGCCTTCCTTCGTCTTTCCTCCCTCCTTCCTTTCCTCCTTTCTTTTGCCTTCCCCGTACACCTTTTGGATTCACCATCATAAAGCTGACCTGAGATGTTTCAATGAGTAATGTTTTATGATTGCTTCAGTTACATTATTACAATCCAGTCTGCCTTGCTTGTTTTGCAAACACTTCTAAGCTCTTTTCTCCTTTTCTTTGACCTTTTTTTGTTTTGTTTTTACTACCTATCCTCCTGACCAGTTGTCATTGTTTGTTGGTTTGTTTACTTTTAAGGAGTCCAAGATAAACAAAGTATTGCAGGCATGAAAAGGGTCAAGATTTCAGAGTGAATTGTGGAGGGGGAGGGTCAGGAGGGGAGAGGAGAGGTGTTGAGGGAGGGGAGGGGACAGGAGAGGAGTGGAGGGAGAGGAGGGGAGAGGAGAGGTGTGGAAGGAGGTGAGGGGAGAGGAGAGGTGTGGGGGGGGAGAGGAGAGGTGTGGAGGGAGAAGAGGAGGTGCATGTGCTGCTTCTCGCCTGTCCTATTTATCCAGTTCATCTATGAATTATCAGCAGAAAAGGAAGGTAAAGGAGGAGTAGAGGTGGGGACAAAATCCTGGGCTTTGAAATGGGGTAATTTAAGAGTATTCTGAAAGGTACAATGTTACACATGTGTACACAGTTCCATAGAGAGAGTGATTTTTCTCTCTATGGGACTGTTGTTGTACTTGGGGTTTTCTGTCTTTCAAGTGTTGTCACAGCTGATAGAAATACACCATTTAGCCCTTATTCCAGAAACAAGTCCTACTTGACATTGTTAATACTCTTGTTTGTATGCATAGGTTCTGGCAACTAGATTATATCTTTCTTGGATACTAGACCTCCATCTTTTTCTTTTGGCGGGGGTGGGGAGTGTTTTAATATGCTGTATCCAAACAGAGGCGGGTAAGACACCCCTGGTCTGTGTTTATTATGAATGTTTGCTCATATGATCCCCAACAACACCATATAGTAGAAATATTATTATCCCCATTTACAGATCAAGTGACTGAGGCCCAAAGTCCCATAGTAGCAGGGTTTTCTGTCTCCTGAGCCCACCCTTGTAACACCTGGGTGACGTGGCTGGCACAAACTGGAAAGGTCTTGATTGGTTGCAGACACACAACAGGTTCACTGATAGTGCTCTCATTTTTAATCTATAGCCATTAAATCATTCATTCATTCCACATTTATTGACTGCCTGCTGTGTGCCAGGTGCTATCCTAAGTGCTGAGGGTTAGGCTTGAAGAAGGATGGAAAAGGTGGGTCACAAACAAATCTATGACAGAATGTCCAGTGGTGACACATGCTGGGAAGAAAACTGAAGCACAGTAAGGAAAGAAAGGGTGGCAAGAGATGCAGGGCTGGCCCGAGGGACTCTTCTGCATTCCATGAGTCCTCCCAGGAAGAGATGGAAGGACAAGTGGGGTTTGGTCCTCAAGCATGAAGTGATTTGGGGATGTTACTAGTTTTCTGTGCTGCTGCAGCAAATTACTACAAACTGAGGGGTTTAAAACAATGGAAGCGGCCGGGTGCGATGGCTCACACCTGTAATCCCAACACTTTAGGAGGCCGAGGTCGGTGGATCACCTGAGGTCAGGAGTTCAAGACCAGCCTGGCCAACATGGTGAAATCCCATCTCTACTAAAAATACAAAATTAGCTGGGCATGGTGGCAGGCACCTGTAATCCCAGCTACTTGGGAGGCTGAGGCAGGAGAATCACTTGAACCCAGGAGGCAGAGGTTGCAGCGAGCCGAGATCGTGCCATTGCACTCCAGCCTGGGTGACAGAGTGAGACTCTGTCTCAAAAAAACAAACAAAACAAAACAAAACAAAAACAATGGAAGCATATTCTCTCCCAGTTCTAGAGACCAGAAGTCTGAAATTGGTATCAGTGGGCTTGATCCAGGGCTGGGTATCAGGGATCAAGGTGTCACCAGGACCACACTCTTTCCAGAGGCTCCAGGGGTAAATCTGTTCCTTGCCTCTTCCAACTTGGGGGGCTGCCAGTGCTCCTTGATTTGTGACCTCCTTGCTCTGATCTCTGCCTTTTTGGTCACATTGCCTCTTCCTCTTCCTCTTCTGTCTATAACCAAATGTCCCTCCGCCTCCCTCTCATAAGCATTTATTTAATTGTATTTAGAGTCCACCCAGATAAACTAGGCAGATTGTACCATCTCAAAATCCTACACTTCATCACATCTGCAAATACCTTTAATTTGGGGACTCAGGTGACATATGAGGTATTATTTACAGGTTTCAGGAATTAGGATGTGGATATTTGGAGGCCATTTTTCAGCCTACCATAGGGAGTTATTTGTGGATTTTATTTTTTTAACGTAAATCTAGTCCCTTTTAACTGATCAAGCCATCTATACTTCTTAAAAAGCACCAATCATGTTCACTGTGGGCAAAAGCTTATGGAGCAGCATCCCTGGAAATTCATCCATGATTGAAAGAAGGAAGGAGGGACAACAGGGGAGACAGAGACACAGCCAGCAGTGAATGATCTCTCTTTCTGGTGCCTGTGTTTCATGGAGACAGGGGACTGGGGATGCAGATTCTGTTTTGGCTTGTCTTTTTAAAGGCTGTAGGCCTGGCACAGTGGCTCATGCCTGTAATTCCCAAACCTTCAGGAGGCCAAGACAACCAGATCACTTGAGATCAGGAATTTGAGACCAGCATGGCCAACATGGCAAAACCCTGTCTCTACTAAAAATACAAAGATTAGCCAGGCATGGTGGCACCCACCTGTAAAGCCAGCTACTTGGGAGGCCGAGGCAGGAGAAACACCTGAACCTGGGAGGCGGAGGTTGCGCCTCTGCACTCCAGCTTAGGCGACAGAGTGAGACTGTGTCTCAAAAAAATAATAACAATAAAGGCTGTAGATATTAGAAATGAAAAGTAACTTAGAGATGCTTCCATATTCACTTTTAGGATATTCTGAGGAAGGAAGAGGCCAACATGGTCAGTCTTATATGAAGAGAAGATTTTGTTCCAAAGGAAATGATCGGGAAAAGCCCAGCTTGGGGAGGGGCCAGGGAACAGTGGGCAGGTGGGAAATGAGTCCACCTTCTGCCAGAAAGCCTAAGGGGGCATGTCTTTGAGCTAAAAAGAACAGGTCCACGAATCATAGTTGAGATGTTGAGATTGACTGAGCGGCGGGAAAAGCAACACAGGATAAATTTAGTGTGGTTGAAGCTTGTGCAATGACTCAGGCTGTCACGCTCCTCAGTGCCTGAATCATGGGACACAATAGATCCGCCAGCTTATTCCAGTATCCTTTAACCCTTGAGGAGCAAATGCCCTGGCAAGGAGCCCGCTCAGAATCCCCTCCCCCTCCTGCTGCTGCTGCACAGTGGGCTGTGCCATGGTGAGGTTCCTGTGTCCTCTGTGGAAGGTAACAGATTAGGAAACGGCAGAAGTCCCTTCTCTGTCTAGCATCCTTCCACCTTCTTCTCCTCATCTGTAAAATGGGGATGAAACACATAACCCCAGGGTTGGGAGAAAGGTCTGACACAGAGGCAAGTGTCAGTGAACGTCTGAGAACTCTGAAGCAGTGATGGAAATGGGGTGTTCCTGGTAACCAGCGCCCTCTCTGACCCATGTGGTAGTTACCCTTTTGCCAAAATGTGTGACTATTAATACATTTTGAGTCTCTAGGAAAAAAAAAAAAAGGCAAACTTAATTCCTACTAATAGATCACTCACTGTTTTCTCTGCCTTTTATGCTTTCTTTTCCAGGTGGTAACAGAAAACAATCCAGATGGGGTGCAGGTGCTGTAAAATAATACAAAGGTGAAGCTGAAGAAATACTACTTCTAAATGGAGGAATTTGTGATGAGCGTGGAGTCACTTTTAAAAACCATGCATGTATTCAGTGCATTTATCCAGCTTAGGGCATGATCAACATTGCCAACACGTTAAGAGTTTGGAACTGTTATCATATCATTTAAAAGAACATGTGTCCTAGATTTTTTTAACTTTTTTTGCTCACTTCTCAAAGCATGTCGGGAACACCATCATTTTCTGAGGCTGAATTTGGTCTGGGTTTCTGAGGATGCCTGAAATGGCATCGCTGAAAATAAATCACCCCAATCACATATGTGCTTTTAATTTTGTCCACACTGCATTTCATAAAACTGTGAGAAATATGAACATAAACTTCTAACTAAGACAAAGGGAAGAAAAGTAACTGATGATCTTGCTTTCTTAACAAATATACTGTCTTTTTAATTGTAGCTCTATTCTAGACCCATACATAAATAAGCTTTATTCCACTGTAATCATAATGTGATGTTTGGCTTTTTTCAAAAAATATGTATTATAAGTATCATTCCTGTGACTGCAGACTTCATATTTATCATTTTAATGACTGCATAATATTCCACTGAGAGGTTGTACTCCTTATGGCCCTATTAGTGGACACTTGTTTTATTTATTGTTTTTTATTTTAAAATTCTATGAACCACTTTGTATTTTACTTTACCCCCTACCCCTCCTTCCTCCTTTTGGCTCTCTTCTTAAGATGTATTTCCAGCAGAACCTTGTTTTTGTTTTTCAAGACTGTCCTGCTCTGTCATCCAGGTTGGAATGCAGGGGCGTGATCTCAGCTCGCTGCAGCCTCCGCCTTCCAGGTTCAAGCGATTCTCCTACCTCAGCCTCCCGAGTAGCTGGGATTACAGGCGCCCACCACCTCGCCCAGCTAACTTTTGTACTTTTAGTAAAGATGGGGTTTCACCATGTCAGTCAGGCTGGTCTCGAACTCCTGACCTCAAGTGATCCACCGCCTTGGCCACCCAAATTGCTGAGATTACAGGTGTGAGCCACCAAACATTTTTATACCAACTATATCTATTTGATTTAGACACACTTATCTAGGTTGAAAAGAGTAATCACAGAAATTAAATTAGCAGGTTTCGTAGAAAGAAGCAGGGCCTGTGGTAAAAATCTTTAATGATGGAGCAGACCTGACTGGTTTTTCATTGTCCTCCCTGCAGCTATCTCTTTGATCCAGTTCAAGTGTCTTCTCCTGGCTATGTCAATGAAGTCAACAGCTGCAAGCTAGATGAAGACGACACTGATAAACTGAAAGGCAAATGGAACAGTGAAGTCTTGGTGCAGAAAAATGACTCTCAGAGGCAGGGCTCAAAAAAGACTGAGAGCAGCAGCAGGACAGCTAATCCACGGGAGCCCTGCTGGCCTCACCAAGGGCCGCTCCCGCAGGGGGATGCTGGAGGGGAACACCATGCCTGCGGCATCAATGGCATCGGCCCTGCTGCCGCTCCACAGCCCACTGGGAATCCCAGCCCTGCCCAGGATGACAGGGGCTCCTGGACCAGTACTGAAAATACTGGAGTTCCCCCAACTCAACCCTTCCTGGAAGGAGGGGGCACCAGGAAACAGGACTGTGTGCTACTGGCCTCAGAAGGAACCCAAGTCATGAGAAATGGAGACTCCAGAGCTCCTTCTGAGGCAGAAGGTTTTGCCTTGGAAGTACAAGACCATGTCTTCCAGATACCAGCCCCAGATTACCTTCAGCATTGGGGCCCAGCTGGAGACAACATTGACCATAATGAAAAGGACTGTGTTTTCAAGAACCATACTGAGGATGAGTCCCTTGAGGGAATTCAGCCCACAGTAGGGGAGCGTGGTTTGAATACACCCTTCTCTGGGAGGAGAAGCTGGGATTCATTGAATGAGGATGTGGAAACAAAAGTTCTAAGCATCTGCTTTAATGAGAAGGGTCCTGCTCATGCCATGCCTGTGGTTGACTCAGGAAACAGGCAGGAGGATGCCCATGGCTCCAGTGGAGATGGAGGTGGGGAGATTGTGGACGAGGATGCAGCGGTGGCGGAGGCCCTTGCGGCTTTAGAAGCTGCTACTGCAGGAGAAGATTTGGATGAGGCTGATTAGGGGAGGGGATTTGCACAGGGAGGTAAGCTGGTGTCATGCTGAGCATGCAGATGCATTTGCTCCCTGGATGCAGAGCAGGTGATTCTCCCAGCATGCACTAGTGCAGCCTTACCAGTTGTTTACATCCAGCATCTGTTCTGATTGTCAGCATCTGTCCCATGCTGCTTGTCACATATCTGGAGTTTCACTCTGTGTCGATGAGCTGTTATTCAGGACACTAGGAGAAAAATCTGAGTGGGTCATTGTGCCCATATCCACAGAAAGTGCAGAAATTGAACAGCTTGCTTGACAACCTCAAACATCTTTGAGCACCTGGTACAGATGTTTATGAGAATACTCTAAGATCTCAACCCTTGATCCCAAAGGCACACAATCACAGAGGATTCCTTTTGACTATAAACTGTTTACCTTGCTTTTGAGAGCCAAACATTGTACCCAACCTGGAAAAAGTAACTACCCCAATTAAAGTGCCTCATGAGTCCCCAGAGCATGGCTTAACTTCAGGGACATTCTCCCAGGGAACTAAGAACTAACCAGTTGTTCAACAGCAGGTTAAGCTCAGCAGTTTTCACAGTAGAGCAGAAGTCCTCAGGAAACAAAAGGTTAGTCATTAGCTGAGATGTGATTTTAAAACACCTTGACCTTAACTTTTTTACATTATTACTTTTAAATCTCCTTTGGGATTGGGGAGGCTTGGCCAACATAGTCTTAAAACTGCTTGTGTCATATTTGGGTTTTAAGTTCATGACTTTCAGAACAGCAAAGCCATATATGAATGTTTTTATGCCATTAAATGTCTGATTCTAATTAAAATATAACAACGTATGTGTCTTTCTGTCTTAACTCAAAGGTGGTTCTAATTTTCTCAGAATATCAGTGACCCTGGATGTTACTTTCAATGTAAAGAGCTAATCTAGATGGCCGGGCGCAGTGGCTCACGCCTGTAATCCCAGCACTTTGGGAGGCCGAGGCAGGTGGATCATGAGGTCAGGAGTTCGAGACCAGCCTGGCCAACATAGTGAAACCCCATCTCTACTAAAAATACAAAAAAATTAGCCAGGCGTGGTGGTGGGCGCCTGTAATCCCAGCTACTTGGGAGGCTGAGGCAAGAAGAATTGCTTGAACCCAGGAGGTGGAGGTTGCAGTGAGCCAAGATCGCGCCACTGCACTCCAGCCTGGGCGGCAGTACGAGATCCCGTCTCAAAAAAAAAAA
>NW_016807772.1:1084451-1122633 GCF_001698545.2 Rhinopithecus bieti
CGGCCCCCATCATGAGTGGCCAGGGCCTAGCAGGCTTCTTTGCCTCCGTGGCCATGATCTGCGCTATTGCCAGTAAGTCCGGCTGTCTACCTGCCCAGTGCCCTGGTGTGGTGGGGAGAAGGGATGGGGCCTATCTCTGATCACTGACACCACCCCAGGTGGCTCGGAGCTATCAGAAAGTGCCTTTGGCTACTTTATCACAGCCTGTGCTGTTATCATTTTGACCATCATCTGTTACCTGGGCCTGCCCCGCCTGGTGAGTAAATGGAGGGAGCTGGGGTTTGGGGTATAGGGGTCTGGGGTGTTCTGAGGATAAAACCTGAAGGAGGCTGGGATTCTGGATATTCTGCCTGTGAATCCACCTCCCCCGTCTCCCTTACTTGATAGGAATTCTACCGCTACTACCAGCAGCTCAAGCTCGAAGGACCCGGGGAGCAGGAGACCAAGTTGGACCTCATTAGCAAAGGTCCGAAGAGCCTGAGGAAGCTGGGGTGGAGGAGGATGGTATACCAGGCGGGGGAGAGCACGAGCAAAGAGAACAAAGATGAGTGCACTGTGTTAGCTAGCAGCCCTGAGCCAGAGGAGGACCGAAGAACTGGGGTGGGGAGAGGAAGACAATAGGAAATAAGGGCCGGCAATGATAAAATGGGGGCAGATCCTGGATGACCTGGAACGCCTGAGGTGTTTGGACTAAAGGCAGTGGGAAGCAATTGCAGATTCCTCAGTGAGGAATAACATGACCTGAGGCTCCTGGGAGAGGCCAGGCCCCCGGGACTTGAGCTGTAGGGATTTGGAGGCGAGGTTTGGTTTAAGGTTAGGGTACGGCTGGGACTGGTTTGGGACTGGTTAAGGAGGCGTCTACTTTCAAGTGATCCCAGCCCTTTTGGGGAATGTTTGTGTTGTCTTCTGTTGCGCTGTCCTCCCCACAACTTGGAGATTCTTCCACCCCGCAGGAGAGGAGCCAAGAGCAGGCAAAGAAGAGTCTGGAGTTTCAGTTTCCAACTCTCAGCCCACCAACGAAAGCCACTCTATCAAAGCCATCCTGAAAAATGTATGTAGGGAAGGTTATCCTACCTTCTACCCCTTGTCCTCTTTCTCTCCTTTTGCTCCCTCCCTCTGCCACCCATCTCCTCCCTTTCTGACCTGAGAGTGGTCGCTCCTGGATTCTTTTGTGTGTGCATGTGTGCCCATGTGTGCATGCCAGGGGTGGGGTTCGTGGTTCCCTTTTTTTTTTGAGACAGAGTTTCACTCTTGTTGCCCAGGTAGGAGTGCAATGGCACAATTTACACTCACTGCAACCTCCATCTCCCAAGTTCAAGTGATTCTCCTGCCTCAGCCTCCCAAGTAGCTGAGATTACACGCATATGCCACCCTGCCCGGCTAATTTTTTTTTTTTAGTAGAGACGGGGTTTCACCGTGTAGGCCAGGATGGTCTCGATCTCCTGACCTCGTGATCCACCCGTCTCGGCCTCCCAAAGTGCTGGGATTACAGGCTTGAGCCACCGCGCCCGGCCTAGAATTTTAGGTCTCTTACATAGCACATGCCCAACTGTCTATGCTCAGTAAGTGCTGGCCATTCGTCATTTTCCTCCCTCTGCCCCACTCTGTCTCTCTGATTCTCTTCTCTTCCTACCTCTCCCATCCCTACCTCCAAGCCGGAGGCCTTAGAAAGAATGAATGAGACACCAGATGCAAGTACAAGCGCAAAGATCTCCTGACCTCCCCGGTTTGGTCATCTGTGTGCAACCATGCAGCAGACAGAGCACAGTCACTACTGCAGCACAGGGTGTAGCCTCCTTTCCTGGACTTGGACTTGACTCTTCATCAAGGGCACTGCTTTTCACACAACCAGTCTTTATGACGAAAATGTAGAAATTGTTGCTTTCTAGGTTTGTTTCATTGTTTTTTTCTCTAGATTAAACCTCATGCATTTTAAAATCCTCTATTTTGGAGTTGGTGACAAACACAGACAAGCTGACATCTGTTTTTCATGGTAAATTCTTTCCCTGTTAACTAATAGAACAATAAGTTGTTCATTTATGTATTTACTAAATTTGTAAGTTTCTCTCGTATGTATCAGGTTATAGAAAACACACCTAAGTGGTCTGCTAACTTCTGAAGCACTCCCAGCTACTTTAAGAAACATTTTATGCAAGTCAATATGTTGATCGTAGATGATGCTTACCTGCACATTTAGTCACTTGGAGTCAACTATTAGCAATTTTTTTCAACGGAAATAACTGTACTAAACAAATGCCTTTGGCCTGAGATCTAAGTTAGTGTACAGCACAAGGGGGGAACTTAATACATATTTGTCGATTGAAAGAATAAAATCTTTTCCCCGTCTGGTTGGGGAGACATCCTGCAGCTAGCCAGGACTGTGCTGGATTTTGACATGGTATAATAAAGGTATACATGGTGTATGTAATAAAAGATGTGGGAGCACAAATCCATAGGAATTTGAGAGGTTAGGAATTGTATTATTATTCAGGCCCTTCACTCTCAGCCTACCCTGCTCTATTTGAATAATGAGGCTTGTGGTGGTCTGTGGAAAAGTGGACAGAGTAGAATTTGGGCAGCTGCTGAAGGTTTGGTCTCTAGAATGAGTCCACGTTACCCTAAGGACAGTAATCCCAAATTGAGACCAAAACTTTAAGAAAACCAATGTTTGGGGCCAAGCAATGGGGAGCCTGGCCGACTTCATTTTTTAGTCATTTTGAACTCAATATTTAAAATCCTGGAGGAGAAGGAAAAAAAGGGTGTATATTAATGTAATGACACCCACATCTCACTGTTCTCTTGGCTCCTGGTGATGGGGGGAAAAAAGGTGCACCCAGGGTTGACTCTTCAGTTACACCGGCAGCCATGCGTCATGACCTCCAGGTCTTCAGAGGCCCTGCCCATGTGGCACGTGCCTGGTACTTCCCACACATGTGCCTCTGTAATCCTAATAAACCTGGGGTGAAATCTGGCTGTGCCTCTTGCTCACTGTGTGACCTTTTGACTTTAAGTTTCTTAAAGTTTCTGAGCCTCACTTTTCTTATCTGTGAAATGGGGATCATTCCTATTTCTAAGAACTGAAAGCACACATTCTCAAACTTCAGGGTGCCCCTGAGGCATGTGGTATGCTTGTTTAAAAGGCAGATTTCTGCACCTACCTCTAGCGATTCAGACTTAGTAGGTATTGAGTGGGGCCCTGGCATCTACTTTGTTTATGTAAGTAATTCTCCACACTTAGAGAAACACTTAAGACTCTCGCAGGGATTGCCACACCTTTTTTTTTATCTTGCACCAGTTATCAATAAAAAGTACTGCACACACCCTTAATATAAACACTTTTATAACCATACTATCTTCTAATATGTTATATGCTTTATAGTATTTAGCAGTACTAAGATGAAGTAACAACATATCAGAGCATTAATTGTTTTTTTCACACCCCTGGGGTATGTGAAACCTACTTTGGAAACCACTGGTTTAGAAGATCAGATGAACTAGTACATATAAAAGCTCTCTGTAAATAGACAAAACTGGGCATATATATGTGTGTGTGTGTATATGTGTGTGTGTGTGTGTGTATATATATATATATATATTTGACATGGAGTTTTGCTCTTGTTGCCCAGGCTGGAGTGCAATGGCACGATCTTGTCTCACCGCAACCTCTGCCTCCTGCCTCCAAGCAATTCTCCTGCTTCACCCTCCCGAGTAGCTGGGATTACAGGGATGTGCCACCATGCCCAGGCATGTGCCACCACGCTAATTCTGTATTTTTACTAGAGACAGGGTTTCTCCATGTTGGTCAGGCTGGTCTCAAACTCCCTACCTCAGCTCATCCACCCACCTCGGCCTCCTAAAGTGCTGGGATTACAGGCGTGAGCCACCGCACCCAGCCCGGGCCAATATTTTTGAAAGCACATAGAGCATCCACATGAGTGTGAAGCACACACTGACAATACGAGCCCACCTGCAAATGCACTCAACACCACTGACCTGCAACTCTTCCTCCTCACCTGTGCTGCCCTCTGAGCCTTGTTCCTAGGAGACTTCTGTATTTGCTGCCTTTAAGCGTTTTGGAATAGTTAATATAGAACTAAGGTAGCATATGACCTAGAGACCAAAAGGTAGGCAAAGAATTTTACTTATCTCCCTAATCAAAACTACACATTCCAGACTAAAATGAGTGAGGCCATTGAGGAACAGGCTAATTAGAATACTTGTTTAGTCAGAATCTGGCTACTTTGAAAGCACAGCAATGCAATTTCTCTTGACATAAATGACCAACTTAAAAAAAATCCCAGAAAAATAATTCCATTTCTAAGTCCAACTAATTCTTTTCCATTCTCCAAAATATTCCTAAAGCTATGAAGAATGGTAAACCTCAGAATTTACAAAAATCAGGAAGAGTTCACAGGCCACAGAAGGTCCATAACCTCTACTCATCAGCCGATGTGCTGCTCTTTCTGTCTTAGATGTTGATGCTTAGAAAGGAAAAAAAAGCTTTACCAATTTTTGAATACACAAGATCTAGGGTCTAAGGTTTTCATGGCATCAGCCGTAAGCCGGGTGACAAACCATCAAGGACTGTTGTGGTTTTTAAATTAAAATTTATAGGGGCTGGGTACCGTGGGTCACGCCTGTAATCCCAGCACTTTGGGAGGCCGAGGCAGGCGGATCACTTGAAGTCAGGAGTTCAAGACCAGCCAGGCCAACATGGTGAAACCCTGTCTCTACTAAAAATACAAAAATTAGCCAGGGCTGGTAGTGCTCGCCTGTAATCCCAGCTACTTGGGAGGCTGAGGCAGGAGAATTGCTTGAACCCAGGAGTCAGAGGTTGCCGTGAGCCGAGATCATGCCGGTGCACTCCAGCCTATATATATATAATATATAATACAGATTATTAAATATATATATATATAAAACTCCTCCTACAGCTACTTTTCTGCAAATAACTCATGAGTTCTTTTTGTTGGTTTGGTTGGTTGACTGCAAATGACGGAAACCCAAACTAGATAACAAAAGAATATCCTTGAATGTTCTGTTCTAGGAAATAAAGTGAAACTCTGTCTCAAAAAAAAAACAAAAAAGTTTATAGGAAAAAGATGTATAGAGAAAAAAATCTGCAAAGACACTACTTCAAAATAATTTGCCCTATTAACATAGAAATTGTATTCAGTAATTTCTGGGAGCCATCAAGTTATGGGTTTGGGTATTTTGTTGTTGTTTTTAGTATTTTTATAGGTATGACTATAGCTTAACATTTTCAATACTGCTATGTGTTAAACACCAAGCGCAGCCAGCCTCGTTCTAAGTCCTGCACGGGAATCACCTCACTGAAGTCTACCGTGATGCCATGAGCTGTAGGTATGACTGTCCCCATTTCACACATGGTAAAATGGAGGCTCAAACAGCTAAATAACTCATCCAGAATCACACAACCAGACAGTGGCAGAATCTCAACTGAACCCAGATTGAACAACAAACCGGTGCCTTTATTTATTTATTTATTTATTTATTTATTTATTTATTTTTGAGATGGAGTCTCGCTCTGTCACCCAGGCTGGAGCGCACTGGTGTGATCTCAGCTCACTATAACCTCTGCCTCCCAGCTTCAAGCGATTCTCCTGTCTCAGCCTCCCGAGTAGCTGGGATTGCAAGCGGTGCCACCATGCCCAGCTAATTTTTTTGTATTTTGATAGAGACAAGGTTTCCCCATGTTGCCCAGGCTGGTCTCGAACTCCTGAGCTCAGGCAATCCACCCGCCTCGGCCTCCCAAAGTGCTAGGATTACAGGCGTGAGCCACCGCGCCTGGCACAAACCAGTACTTTTAAAGATGACGTAATACGCCTCTCTGTGGCAATCTGTGTTGCCCTTAGACAAAGACAAGGGCTGAAGCAAAATGTGAGACAACCCAATTTTGTATATGTAAAATTATAATAAAATATGTAAAATTTTGTATATGTAAAATTATATGTCAATTGGGAATAAAGGGGGGTTTTGTTCTGGTTCTAAGGAAGATTGTAATAAAGAATAGAAAAGTTAGTCAAGGCCTTGTAACCATAATAGGTCTGTGGCCCAATGTGCAGCAAGTCAATAGCTGAGACGCAGGGCTGCAGCAGAGCGAGAGGTTTAATGGGAGGGCCACTGAGCGAGGAGATGGAAGGAAACCTCAATCCGACTCCCTGAGGAGTTTGGGGCTAGGCATTTTAAAGGGTTTGGAGTAAGCCTAAGTGTGGTGATAGTTGATTGGTGGAAGAGTGCAGGGTGAAGTCACAGGACAGGATGATGAAGAAACTGTATTCTCATGCTGATCCCATTTGTCTGGGTGGTCTTCAAATCGGTTGGCTGTCAGCTATTTCACTGGAATTTGGGAGGAAACACCTTTAGCAATTCTAACAGAAGCTTTATGATTCTAATGTCAGAAATCCTATCTATAGCAACAATGGGGATGCAGACGGTCAGGATCTAGTGCTACTACAGGACTTTTGGTGACAAGGAAGTGGGCCAAAGTACAGCCTGATTAATGCTTAATCCAGAATTCTCGTTAACCCTGTGAGGACAGCTTCAGCTTTGTCTGTAAAATCTCTGAGACTGTCTACTGTCAATGGTATTTTTACGGCAATCCTAGGACCATGAATTTCCTCTCCCTACAAAGGATGAGGCAGATCCAGGGGCCATATGTCTATGTCCCCACCCGTGAATCACTCCTACGTAGCTAAGATTCCTTTCCTCAGTTTCATCATCTGTATAGTGGAGCTGGTGGCTATGCCTCTCTCTGGGCCATAATGAGATTTAAATGAGATAAAAAGTGTTTAGCACGCACCCAGACAAATAAACAGTAAGTGTTAGATGTAATTTTGTCCGAGTACCGTGGCTCACGTCTGTAAACCCAGCACTCTGGGAGGCCGAGGCGGGCGCATCACTTGTTGTCAGGAATTGAAGACCAGCCTGGCCAACATGGCAAAACCCCATCTCTACTAAAAATATAAAAATTAGCCAGGCCTGGTGGCAGGCACTTGTAATCCCAGCTACTCTGGAGGCTGAGGCAGGAGAATTGCTTGAACCCAGGGGGTGGAGGTTGCAGTGAACTGAGGTCGCACCACTACACTCCAGCCTGGGTGACAGAGCGAGACTCCATCTCAAAAAAGAAAAAAAGTTACATGTCATTTTATTATCCAGCGAAGGTCATTGGCCCACTTTTATGAGTAACACTCAATGCTTTTTTAAATAGCTAGATCTTTGTTGCTACCCACCAAAGCTGTATGAATCACTTCTAATAATACTAATTTCTAAACTGGGTAAGTTCTGTTCTACCTACATCATTAATAATCATCTAACGGCAAACATGCATCTTGGGGGCACTTCAATTTTAGTGTATTTTTATTCTCATTATCTTCATCATTTAACAATTGTAGAACACACGGGAATTTATCCTTTCAATTTTAAGTCACATTGCATTTGAAGTGAATATTTATAGCATTAATATTGACCCTTTCTTTTATCTTTCCTCTTGCCCCAAATAAGATTTTATAAAATAAAATGCATTTTTAATACAAAACAGACACCATGGAAGATTTGGCAGGGTTGATTGGTTATTTTGGAGAGGTTGTGTCTGGCTTGGTTTTATTTAGTATGGGGGTTTTGTGTGTGTGCGTGTGTGTGTGTGCATGCGTGTGTGTGTGTGTGTGTGTAGTTTTTGTTTGATTTGGTCAACATTAAGATGCTCATCTGTAATAAGTAAACCCATATATTTTTTCAATTTGGGAGTAATGTTATGATTTCAAGAATATTTTGTCTATGCTTTCTCAGCTAGATTAACTTGGGAATGAAAATGAATTGAGTTACTGGTCGATCTGGGTTCATTCAACATCAGTCAAGGCAAGAAAGTTGGCCGGGCACAGTGGCTCACGCCTGTAATCCCAGCACTCTGGGAGGCCGAGTTGGGTGGATCATGAGGTCAGGAGATCGAGACCATCCTGGCTATCATGGTGAAACCCCGTCTCTACTAAAAATACAAAAAAACTAGCCGGGCGTGGTGGTGGGCGCCTGTAGTCCCAGCTACTCAAGAGGCTGAGGCAGGAGAATGGCGTGAACCTGTGAGGCGGAGCTTGCAGTGAGCTGAGATCATGCCACTGCACTCCAGCCTGGGCGATAGAGCGAGACTCCATCTCAACGAAAAAAAAAAAGGAAAAAGGGAAGAAAGTCATCCGCTCCAATAAGGCAGTTGACCTGCCATCAGGAAAACTTTAGGCCCCGTAGGCTTTGCAGTTACATCTTGTACCTGGTTCCTTCCCCAGCCCACCTTCAAATGTTATAAACAATATGACTGTGGTAGAAACATGAAAAACTAACTCTCAAAAGGCAAAATCCCCATCATTTATTCCACTACAGAGGGTTGGAACTTGGCATCTCTGCGGCCAGTAGATTGTTCTATTTTGTCTCAGAGACCACTGAGTGAGCACTGACTGTCCCTAGCCCTGTACTAAGTGCATTACATGTCTGAGCTCATATGATCCTCACAACCACCCTTAAAGGCACACATTATCTTCATTCTATAATTAGAAGACAGGGTCCAAAGAGTTTAAGGTCACAGATGGCCAAAGGCATCTGAATCCCAAATCTGTGCTCTTATTGGGAGCTGTAAGAATGAGCCCTATGCCAATCCAGGAAAGATGGTGAACGAAAACTCTCCTGAGGCAATAAAAGGAAGAGGGTTTGCAAACCAGTTTCACAACAGAAACCGCACCATGGCCAGGCCTTCTGGCGATGGATTCAAGGCAGCTCTAGGAAGTGTCAGCTGCAGGGCTGGATGCCAGAGCTTCACTTTCCATGTGGCTCTGTAACTCCTCCTACAGCTACGTTCCTGCAAATAACTGCATTAGTCATGAGTTCTTTTTGTTGGTTTGGTTGGTTGGCCGCAAATGACAGAAACCCAAACTAGATAACAAAAGAATTTCCTTGAAATGTTCTTGAAGTTCAGAAGGGCGACTAGGCCTTGGGGACAACTGAATCTGGGGCTTGAAAGCAACCAGACTAGTCACAGTGGCTCATGCCTGTAGTTCCAGCACTTTGGGAGGCCAAGGTGGGCAGATCGCTTGAGCTCAGGAGTTCGAGACCAGCCTGGGCAACGTGAAAAAAACTCGTCTCTTCGAAAAATACAAAAAAAAAGTAGCCGAACATGATGGCCCGCGCCTGCAGTCCCAGCTACTTGGGAGGCTCAGATGGGAGGATTGCTTGAGCCTGGGAGTTCGAGACTCTGGTGAGCCATGATTATACCACTGCATTCAAGCATAGGTGACAGACTGAGACTCTGTCTCAAACCAATAAAAAAAAAGAAAGAAAGCAACCTGCACTGCCTGTCTTCCCTCTGCACATTCCCCACCTTTCCTCACACCAGGAAAGAAGACTACACAGCAGGAAATATGGTCTCCACCAGCCCCCTAGCCTACAGCTTTAGCCACCAGAGCAATAAACCATTTTTTTCCAGCCCGTTTGCTGGAGAAAATGGTTTATTGCTCTGGCAGCTAATGCTGTAGCTTTAGCCATGGGAACCCTTATGGGTTCCCCCACGAGGCTATGGAACTCTGTGGCTCAGTTCCACAGCAAGTAACTTGCCGGCTCAGCTCTACTCAAAGTTGAGTGTGCTGGGCCATCCACACCCACTCTGATCGGCTGTGGGGTATGGATGCATGTACAGCCCTTTACAGCAGTCGCGCCCTCGGCAGGGGTGGATGAGAAGACAGTGAATTTGCAGGCATTTTTCTGATCCTTAAAACTCCTGTGAGACAGGTCATTTTACAGATGGCATTGAGGCTCAGAAAGATAAGATACCTTTCTCAATATCACACAGTGGTGAGTGGCAGAGCTGGGGCTCAAACGCAACAGCAAAGGTCGTGCCTACTTCTCTGAGACCACACCACTTCCATGACAGCATTCAGCGCACGGGATTCCCTCCAAAGTGGAACCCAATCGTTCTCACCAGTATCCGGGTAACACCTGCAGGGACACAAGCTCCCAGGTGAGAAACTGGAGGGTCCGATGAGAAAAACAATAAAGACAACCTGGCAGCGCCAGAAAATGGATTAGAAAAAAAACTAGACTTGAACCTTTACTCTCATAAAATAGCTAATGGTAGTCTTTCGTTTTTAAAGGTGGGCTTTTGTTTATTTATTCGTTCAGCAAAAAATCACGAGTGCTTTCTGCGCACCAGGGCCGGAGGGAAGATACAGCACCAACCCCCAACGGCCGTGCAGTTCTCCTATTGGGCCAGCAGAGGGGGCGAAGGGCCAGTTCTGTGAGAAGACCTGCAGGGCTGGACACCGGCTGAACCGCGTCGGCAGCCACACGACCACCTGGCCAAGCCACAAAATGCCCAAGACAAAGAAGTCCCACGTGTCCTTTAGGTGTTTAGAGCTACAGTGAGGGTCCCTGGGGAGATCTGGGAACAGTCCTGCACCATGGTCCTGGGAAGATGAGGAGAGAAGGAGGGAATCCTTGGGTAGAACCAACATGCCCCACCCAGACAAAAGGGTGGGAGGATCTAAGAACTGGCAAGTCAAACCTCAGATACAAAACATAGTCCTCTTTGACCACACAACAAGCCCTCAGTGATACTACATACTGAATCGCGCGACCCCGTTTCCAAGCCCCCAACTCTACTATCCTCAGTGAGACGAAAGGAAGGGTTCCCCACCTTTTCACTATAGCCGACTGGGGTGGAGGAAGCCTGGATGTAAAGATAGATTTGAAAAAGAAGTGCAGGAGCATTCAAGGCCATGGACAGGCCCCCTGGCAAATTCACCTAGGAGCTGCCAGGGTGGGGAGATTGCTGAACCAATTGTTCAGGGCCAGCGTTGCAAAGCTAGCGTCTGTCATCATGGGGAACAGAAGGGTCATATGTGCCACATTGCCAGCTTCCCACTACTCCCCTAACGAGCCAAGAAAGACATGAAAGCCAGTTAGTGACCAAACGTCCCCATTCTGCATTACACATGTACTAGAGGGGATACCCAAAAGGCCAATTAATCAAAAACTAAGCTCATCACCCCAAGTGACCCCTTTCAACTATAAAACAGGTTGTTGGGGGGAATTTCTAATGTCCATCCTAATGCACACATTCTGAGTTTCTTGTTCTCATGTTGTGTGACTTGGTCACAAATGACCAAGTCAACCTTTCTACTTCCTCAGCATAAGCTGTTATTGATCATCTTGTTTTCAAGGAGACACGCGCACACACACACACACGCACACTCCAAATCACAATCCTATGAGGTATCACACAGAGTGAAGTTTGCTGTATATGCTTTTTTTTTTTTTTTTTTGAGACGGAGTCTCACTCTGTCGCCCAGGTTGGAGTACAGTGGCGCTATCTCGGCTCACTGCAAGCTCCGCCTCCCAGGTTCACGCCATTCTCCTGCCTCAGCCTCCCTAGTAGCTGGGACTATAGGTGCCCACCACCACGCCCGGCTAATTTTCTGTATTTTTAGTAGAGATGGGGTTTCACCGTGTTAGCCAGGATGGTCTCGATCTCCTGACCTCGTGATCTGCCCGCCTCGGTCTCCCAAAGTGCTGGGATTACAGGCGTGAGCCACTGCACCCAGCCTGCTGTATATACATTTTAAAACTTTCAACCAGGATATGAAGGAGAGATAGAATGCAGATGGTGACAAATGACTCTGTGTTACAAATGAGTCACATTCCCATGCGAAAGGGGATGGGGAACAAAGGAGCTGACCTAAGTACCGTACACACACACACACACATACACACACACACTACTTCAGTTGGCAAATGTGTTTCTCACAGTAATATATTTTCAAACTACTTAATATGTATGCTAGCGTTGAATAAACATGTAAAAATATCATAGATAATAAGAGCCGGGTTTCCTCTCTGTAGGAAAAGAAAGTTACAAATAAGGAAAGCAGGAAGGTTAGAAGGAGTACTATGGAGCAAGACTGGAGTCAGAGGTAGCAGTGTGAACCCATGCTTTTGTTTTACAGATATATACAAAAATACATAAAGATGTGTGTATCCATATGTGTTGGTGTGTGTATGTATATATGTGTGTATAGGGGGCCTAGTAGCTGTGACATTTCAGCATCAATGAGGACACCTAGTGCTCTTTATTTCTAAACATCATTGTACAATAAAAGGAACCAGGGCTCCTTGGGTTAGTGGTTAATTTCAGGTCTGGGGCAAGGAAAATACAAGATAAGATGAACCTGGAGCATCTTGTGGTGCCAGGAAGTAATACAGGGCTTTCAAAAAAGAAAGGACCTCTAATCCTAGCACTTTGGGAGGCTGAGGTGGGTGGATCACTTGAGGCCAGGAGTTCGAGACCAGCTTGGCCAATATGGTGAAACCACCTCTCTACTAAAAATACAAAATTTAGCCAGGTGTGGTGTTGTATGCTTGTAATCCCAGCTACTCAGGAGGCCAAAGCAGAAGACTCGCTTGAAGCTGGAAGGCCAAGTTTGCAGTGAGTCAAGGTTATACCACTGCACTTTGGCCTGGGCGACAGAGTGAGAGTTTGAAATAAAAAAAAAAGAAAGAAAGAAGAAGAAGAAAGAAAGAAGAGAAAGAAAGAAAGAAGGAAGGAAGGAAGGAAGGAAGGAAGGAAGGAAGGAAGAGAGGGAGGGAGAAGGGAGGAAGAAGGAAGGAAGGAAGGAAGGAAGGAAGGAAGGAAGGAAGGAAGGAAGGAAGGAAGGAAAGAAGGGAGGGAGGGAGGGTAATAGGTGGAGGAGGGAAGGAGAAAAGTAAAGTAAATGATGGAACCACATCAAAGGACATGGGCACCAACCTGAAAGGGTTCTCTGCAAATGTAATCAAGTTACAATGAAGTCATACTGGATTAGGGTGGACCCTAAACCCAATGCCTGTTGTCCTTATAAGAGGACACAGGGAAGAAAGCACGGAATGGCCAGAATTGCCAGCACCCACCAGAAGTTAGCAGGGAGGCATGGGCCAGATTATACCCCAGAGATATCAGAAAGAATCCCCCTGCATATACCTTGACTTCAGGTTCTGGCCTTCTAGATGGTGAAAGAATACATTTCTGTGTTCTGGGCCAGCCAGGTTTCGGTAATTTGTTGTGGTAGCCCTAGAAAAGTCATACAGATGGTAAAATTAATGTGTGAAAGTTTAAGCAGAAATAAGATATTCGCCTAATCTCTAAGTATCTTCCCTCTAATATTTATTAATTACAAAGGGAAAATAGTAACTTTATCAAAATGAAACCTGACAGACACCACCTTGGGCAATGATGAAGGCTGACATCACTGGTAATACGTACCGTCATGTTCCCAACACGATGTAATGGGAAGGGCGCATCACCTGTATGGTGTCCCTTCCCTTATGCAAAACCTGTCTGATCACAAGAATCAGCTGGAACATCTAGGTTGAGGGACATTCTACAAAAGAACTGATTAGTACATTCAAGTGTCAAGATCACGAAACACAAGAAAAGACTAAAGGCAGCCAACGATCAAAGGAGACAGGATCCAACAACGAAATGCAGTGGGAGATCCCGGAACAGCAGGGGACATCAGTGAGACAACGGATGCAATTAAAAGAACATTGTGATTTAATGAATGGTACCGTACCACTGTTAATTTTTTTAGTTGTGATCACTTTTTTATAGTTAAGATGGTAACATACGGGGAAATGGAGGGAAGGGTTCACATGAACTCTGTACTGCTTTTGCAACTCTGCTATAAGTCCAAAATTATCTTCAAATGTAAAAAGTAGTAACCGGCATACTCATTTTATTGCAATTTGCTGTAGTGTGCTTTGCAGATATTGCAGGGCTTTCTTGTTTTTGTTTTGTTTTTTAATAAACTGTAGGTGTGTGGCAACTCTGCAAGGTGAACAGATCCATCAGCACCACCACTTTTTTTTTTTTTTTTTTTTTTGAGATGGATTCTCTGTCGCCCAGGCTGGAGTGCAGTGGGGCAATCTTGGCTCAGTGCAACCTCTTCCTCCCGGGTTCAAGCAATTCCCCTGCCTCAACCTCCTGAGTAGCTGGGAATACAGGTGCGCACCACCACACCCCGCTAATGTTCTGTTTGTTTTTGTATTTTTAGTAAAGACGAGGTTTCACCATGGTGGCCAGGATGGTCTCGATCTCCGGACCTCGTGATCCACCCGCCTTGGCCTCCCAAAGTGCAGGGATTACAGCCATGAGCCACCGTGCCCGGCCATCAGCACCACTTCTCCAACAGCACATACTCACTCGTGTCCCTGTGTCACATATGGGTAATTCTTGAAATATTTCAAACTTTTCCATTATTATTAAATCTATTATGGTGATCTGTAATTTCTGATGTTATTATCGTAATTGTTTTGGGATGACATGAACTGTGCCCACATAAAATGACGAACTTAATCTGTAAATGCCATGTGTGTGTGTTCCCACTGCTCTACCAACCAGTCATTCCCTTGTCTCTCTCACTCTCCTCAGGCCTCCCTATTCCCTGAGACAAAATATTAAAATTAGGCCAATCAGTAACCCTAGAATGGCTTCTCACTGCTCAAGTGAAAGGAAGGGTCACACGCATTTCACCTGAAATCAAAAGCTAGAAATGATTAAGCTAAGTGATGAAGGCACGTCAAAAGCCGAGACAGGCAGAAAACTAGGTCTCCTGTACCAAATAGTTAAGTTGTGAATGCAAAGCAAAAGTTCTGAAGAAAATTAAAAATGCTACTCTAGCAAATACACGAACGATAAGAAAGTGCAACAGCCTTATTGATGATATGGAGACAGATTCAGTGGCCTGGAAAAATCAAACCAGCCACAACATTCCCTTAAGCCAAAGCCTAATACAGAGCAAGGTCCTAACTTAGTTGATAAAGCAGCATCAGAGTTTGAGATGATTGACTTTAATTTTGAAAGATGTTCTACTGTGATAAAATGCTATCAAACAGTACTGCATGCTATAGAGAAAACTTTCATGAAAGGTGGGGTCAATCAGTGCAGCAAACTTTATCACTGTGTTATTTTAAGAAATTGCCACAGCCACCCCAACCTTCAGTAATCACCACCCTGGTCAGTAGCCTTCCACACTGAGGCAAGATCCTCCAGCAGCAAAAAGATTACGACTTGCTGAAGCCTCAGATTATCATATATTTTTTTAGAAATAAAGTATTTTAAATTAAGGTATGTACGTTTTTGGACAGAATATTATTGCACATACTTAATAGGCTATAGTATAAACATGACTTTTTTATATGCAGCGGGAAACCAGAAAGCTCATGTGGCTGGCTTGCTTGCAATATTTTCTTTTTTTTTTTTTTTAGACGGAGTCTCGCTCTATCGCCCAGGCTGGAGTGCAGTGGCTGGATCTCCGCTCACTGCAAGCTCCGCCTCCCGGGTTTACACCATTCTCCTGCCTCAGCCTCCCGAGTAGCTGGGACTACAGGCGCCCGCCACCTCGCCCGGCTAGTTTTTTGTATTTTTTAGTAGAGACGGGGTTTCACCGTGTTAGCCAGGATGGTGTCGATCTCCTGACCTCGTGATCCACCCGTCTCGGCCTCCCAAAGTGCTGGGATTACAGGCTTGAGCCACCGCGCCCGGCCGCAATATTTTCTTTATTGCAGTAGGCCGGGGCTAAACCCACAGTATCTGCAAGGTATGCCTGTGTTAGGGGAAGGGATAAGGATACTGCAGGACGGGAAATCCCATGAGGAAAGTCAGCCAAATGATCACTTGATATTTCAAGACACAAGAAACTCAGCACTGTAAAAAATTAAGCTCAATAATTAGACTGCCACGAGTGAACTTCCAGTGTACAAGGCGCTAATAATTGGATCGCTCACAAGACAACACACTGCGTTTAACATTTTTATTTTTAACTCTGCTTTGGTAGTACAAAAGTCATAAAAGTACAAACCAGACAGTTAAAAATACACTTGACACTCGAAATGGTGAAAATTTCCTTTACAAATTTTACATCAAGGTAGTAGCCAACTCATTTATGACACCAAAAAGTTGTCCATCATTAGTGTTTTCTAGAGAAAGTCTGCTGTGGATTCCCTCATCCTTAGAAAGAAGGAGAAGAAACACAAGACCTGTAAACATCAGTAGCTTTGGGAACACTTAGGAATTCTCAGAGAGTTCAGTATAAACCAGTAAAAAGCGTATGTGTTGAAAATATTGAACACTTAACTTTTGGCAAATTTGGAAGCCTGCCAGACAAAAACTGCTCAAGTATTAGAAAATATTTAAAACATACTCTTGGTATAAATACAATTTTAAATATTTTTGAGTATTCTCTTGCCTGTTGTATTGCTATTTTAAAAGAAAAAAAGTGCTCTGACTTGCATAAGATGGAAAATAATTAAAGCTAAAGAATATTTTACATTTTATCCCCACCATTTTGAGGGCATATTTTTAAAGCAAAAAAGTATGCTTGTTTGTTTTTAATTAAAACAATTAGCCTAGGCTGCACATATATTATTTACACTAATACATACCACTAGAAGTCCTATATTGCTACTTTCTGGATCTCAGCGAAATTTATTTCCATACTGACTTTCTCCGGTCCACAGTGTATATGAATGTATACACACACAGTGTTTATTAGTTGTCAGTAAAAATTCTCATGGAACTGAATTCCCCATTTACTTAAAAGGTTAGACATGTTTAGTTTGATGCTGGAAATAGAATAGCTTAAGTCTATGTACAGTAAATACTGTGAAGTATATTTTTATGGAAATCACCTTTTGGGACATAAACGAAAGATGTGCTTTTTCTATGTGAAATAAAAGAAGTGCCCAAGGCACCACCAACACTGACATGGAGGCAGGTCTTGGAGACCTCGTAACTGGCCTCCCCCACAGCTCACCCCAGAGCTACCATAAATCACGTACTACTATTTATGCCTCTGGGTCCTTTCAGGTGTTTTGTAAAATGTACAGTTAAAAAAAAAAAGAAAAGAAAAGAAAAGTTTGTCAGGCCTAAAGGGAAAGTAACTGGAGTATTTTATATAAGGAGCATTAGTTACAAGAGGAAAAACAGGAAATACATAAAGGAAAACATGCCAGAGGTAGGTGCAGGCCCATCTTGTATGAGAAGCAGGGTTCTTTTGGCTTGGCCTTGGGTTGTCCAAACAAATTTGTGTGTGTGTGTGTGTGTGTGTGTGTGTGTGTGTGTGTGACTTTAAACCATTTTCTCCTTTATTCAACGGATTGACCAAGAATCGCTCAGCTAAAGGTTAAAAAAAAAAAAAAAAAAAGACCGGGTGCAGTGGCCCACGCCTATAATCCTAGCACCTTGGGAGGCCAAGGCAGGTAGATCACCTGAGGAGGTCAGGAGTTCAAGACCAGCCTGACCAATATAGTGAAACCCCGTCTCTGCTAAAAATACAAAAATTAGCCAATTTTGGTGGTGCATGCCTGTAATCCCAGCTACTCGGGAGGCTGAGGCAGGAGAATCGCTTGAACCTGGGGAGATGGAGATTGCAGTGAGCCGAGATTATGCCACTGCACTCCAGCCTAGGTGACAGAGCGAGACTCCGTCTCAAAAAAAAACCTTCTCAAAATGTTTAAGTGCTGTAGGAGTGACATGGTAGTGGCAGGAGTTAATGCTGAATTTGTAGTCAAGGAATCCAAAGTCTAGCATCTGGTCCCATTTGACTCCATGGTCCCTTGGGGAATCAACTCCTCAGGGCTAGACTAGATTATTTCCACTGAGCTTTTACCACTGAAGAGTCATCTTTTATCTTTTGTAACAGCTAACCGGTATGTATAAAGATCTTCTTACACCCAGTGTCAAAACAGGATGTAGGAACTGGAAAAAGAGAAACACACGCTCACGTGCACACATGTATACACATGTACACACACACCCCTGAGCATAAGCTCAGACTGTACGTGAATAGTATCACTGCACATGCTGATCATAATGGAAAAACTACAGTGTGTACACCAAGGCCTGGGATTAGGGGCTGGGAAGGGTGGAGGCGGGGAGTGGTTAAGAAGATAAAAACAGCTCTTTCCTTCCCCGGAAGTATAATAAATTGTTCAAGACTCTTTCAACCAAAACTTGTTTCAAAGCAAACTGAATTTTGTATACGGCACAGCAGTAACATTCCCTTTTAGGTTTTATTCACATGCCTGCTGACTCCATGACAGAAATTGTATAAAATTTATAAAAAATTCCCGAGGCAACTTCATATCTTGTAAGTTTTCAGTCTCTTAGAGTTCTTCAAGTCAAGTCATTGCTGCAAGAGAAAACAAAAAAAGTAGATCTTTAACCAAAGGTAAGCATCATATCACATATTAATCTGCCTGAGCATTGAAAAACACAGAAGAATTATAATCTATTCTTACCCTGTCCCGTCCCATCCCACCCCATTCCTTCCACCATTACACATTGTTTTTCTAGAATTCAGTCTAAAGAAATTAAAGTAAAATATAATTAATTTCAAGAGTTCTCTCGAGATCTGGCTGTTTAAACGGACGTACCCCTCCGCCTTTCTCTCTCTTGCTCCTGCTTTTCCCATGTGATGTGCCTTCCATAGGTGGGGGTCTCTACTGACCATCCAGGACAGCACAGTTGGGATTTCAAGTAAGAATACAATGATTAAACATTCCATCTTAGGTCTTTATTGCACCTTCAGGGTTCTGGATTGTATTTTTAAGTCATTCTAACAACCAACCCTTGTCAATGTCTACATTTACATTACAAACAAAGCCCCACACTTGTAAAATAGCTCCCTGCTTTTTAAATGACCTTTTATAACTATCTCATGTAATGAACAGCTCTGTGACTTTTTACTTTCCTGTTTGACAGACTGGGATAACCCAGGACAGGACTAAAATCACAGAGCTCCCCGTGTATGCTAAAACACATATACCATGCAGGTGAACCCACACGAGGTTCAGGAACAAAACGTTCTCCTATCTGCCAAAATCCTGTGTACCCTATAAATGCTAAACAAAACCAGAGATAGACCCAGCTTGCAGAAATATGAAGAAATAGCATGAAGTTGGTAGAAGTGTTTTGAAGAACATACTTTTTACTTATTTTGCAGATGTCCTTCAAGATGTGTCCCTTATTATTATCTATGTTATCCTCTTCTGTCATTTGGTCATCCATAATATTCAGTGGTTATAAGAGAATAGAGACAGATCACAAGCGGAAGAATGAGGGAGAGAGACAGAAAGAAAGAGATTTATTTCCCAAATGAGATGATGAGCAAAGGACCTTTATCCCCTTAGCTAAAAAGGAAATGAAACATTGTCCAATAAAACAGCAAGGATCAAGTTTTTAATTCTAATGAAATAAGTAATACCCTGCACTGAATTGCCAAAACTGTTCAAGAACTGCAGATTTTTACTGTAAAACTGAACAAAGTCAAGTCTGGAACTACTTTCAGGTAAGAGTCAATTCATAGAAACATTCTAGCAGAGGGTAGAAAGGTAGAAAGGCCAGAGGTAGAGAAATATAAAAATGGCCCTAAAAAAAAAAAGGAAAAAATGAGAGGGAATTTTCCAGGCAAAACCTTAAACTAGGCCATTATCTAGAAAACAGGTATGGTATTCCACTATTTTTATGTCTCCTCTTCATGTGCTCCCTTAGAACTAGACATTTTTGCATCAAGGAAAATAACAAAGTGACAGGTGGGGGATGTCAGGCCTAGAAAGCAATGTTTCATCACAGTAACAGTTTTCACTGCAACCTAGAAACACTCCTCATTTTGAGTGTTTTGCACAGATTTGACCGGCTTTAAGAACGGGGCATGCAAGAATACAGGCTAGGCTAAGAAGGAGGGGCCTGGATTCAAAGCCAGACCCCCACTACCAGCTGTGGAACCATGGCTGTCTCTGTAGCATTCTCTCACAGGGTTACTGGGGATTCGACATGAGATGATCCTATGCACAACGCTTAATACGAGGAAAAGCGATCAGTGTGCTCCGAAAGGTTAACTATTCTGGTCATTACCATCATCCAATTCTCTGCTCTCAACAATCACATTAGCTTTCTTCAACAGCTGCCTTCTGCAGCTGATAAAAACTGCACTGTCTGCAATATCTTCGAGAGAGGAAGTAAAAAATACAAATTGCTGCTTAAAGTCCTCACTGCCAATACCAGAAACTAAGCAGAAAAGAGAAAACTAATCTTATTAAAACCCTTGCAGTTCTGGTCTCTCCTTACAAACACACATTTATTAGAAGGTAGCACATTACTGGCACAACACTATGACCTTCCAGGTATTTCTTTAACCCAGAACAACAATAAGTGTTACAAGGTACCTTCCATATTGTCCTGCAGCAGTCAGAAATCATGTGTGGGTGGGCACAGATACAGCAGAAGGCTAACAGGAGTGGGTGGGAGAGGAAAGAAACAGCCACTCACTCACTGTTCCCAGCTGCCATCACATGGGACCACACCACACTGAGCAAGCCTGACCTCTCTCTTCAGGAGAAATTTGGTGATTGCAATTTACACGAGTGACTACTCAAGCTGGAAACAATCAAGCAAAGTTCCATTACATGGAAAACACAATTCAGAAATCTCAAAGTGTAACCATTTTGCTTATAAAAGAAGACTGACAGATAAAAATTAAGAACCACCTGGCCAGGCGGTAGCCCACGTCTGTAATCCCAGCACTTTGGGAGGCCAAGGCGAGCGGATCACGAGGTCAGGCGATTGAGACCATCCTGGCTAACACGGTGAAACCCTGTCTCTACTAAAAATACAAAAAACTAGCTGGACGTGGTGGCAGGCACCTGTAGTCCCAGCTACTCGGGAAGCTGAGGCAGGAGAATGGCGTGAACCCGGGAGGTGGAGTTTGCAATGAGCTGAGATTGCGCCACTGCACTCCAGCCTGGGCAACAGAGCAAGACTCCGTCTCAAAAAAAAAAAAAAAAAAGAACCACCCAGAAGATTTATCTGGAACAAAGGAAGAGGTTGTCTTTTTCTTTAGAGTTTATTGGTTATGACATAATCTTATAAAGATAAAGCCATAATCCTATCATTATATTATGGTTCCACTGAAGCTGCCATATGTCTCTGATTAGGATACACATAAATATCTATGCCTTGTTAAAAAGCATTCTCTAGAAAAAAAAGAAACTGATCCCTTTAAAAATTAGAAACATGTTATAAGAAACTAGGAGCCTAAGCGGATTAATGAACAGTAAACGCTAAAATCTCTAAGTGTAGGGTGTTAAGGAAGGAAAAGTCTATCTGATTAATAGTAACAGCACTGGCATTTGCAGAGCACTTTCTCTGTGCCAGGTACTGTCATGCTAAGCACTCTAGGGTCATTAACTCCATCTTCCTGATGACTCCAGGAGTCAATCAATGATGATTCCCATTTTCATAGGAGGAAACTGAGGCTTCCAGGATCAATAATTTACCAAAGGCCACACAATTAGTAATGGGAAAGTAGGAAATCCATCCCAGGCAGTCAGACCTGGAAGACCACAAAGCTACCTCCACAATGCATTGCTATCCGGTCACCCCAGAGACACCCACAGCATCACTGAGATCCTCTGGTACCCTCGCTTCTCTGCTCCCCACCTGTGTGGTGGGCAACAGAAAGGAAATGCAGAAACTAGAAATGCTGTCAGGGTCTCTCTCAGGGGAAATCACTGTGGTTACATGAACAGTTAAATGATGCTAAAAACTTGTACTTTAAAGGGGCCCAGTCCCTGGGAAGATCAGAAGTACACTTACACAACACTGAATTCCCATCTCATTCTAAGACAAGGCTACGGAATCACACAGTCGGATTCATAATTTTCTTGAACACTTTTAAATAAAATAAATAGAGAATGTTGTTTATAGAAAGAGTTACATGACAGCAATATTAACACTGAAGTCCTGGAGCTACATTTAAGTGATCGTTCACTAATAACCTGTGCTCCTTTAAGGCTCACACGTCTTAGTTAGAGATGTATCTTGTTCCAGGCTCTACTGACCACTCTGCAGTTACACGCTTGCAGGTTATGATCGCTGTGCATGTGACACCATGGTCCTGCAACGGTACTGCCTGTGTAGATTGGCATCTTGGCAGATAGAGATTAATGGGATCACATCACAATGGATTCAGTGCTTATAGTCCTTTAAATCTTGCTCTGGTCTAAACTGTGTGTTAAATTTTATAAATTAACATGAATACCTTCTTATTTTAATAAATGTTCTTGTTCATTTAACAAACCCAATAGATTCATGCTAATCTAGGCTAATCCATGCAATCTTTTAAAATCAGTGTTTCCCAGAGTGATCAGCAGAACCTGCTTTAGAATTGGCTTAAATACTACCAAAAACTGCAGATTCCTTGGGCCCCTCCCTGAGACCTACTAAATCAGAGTCTATGGGGTTGCAGTCCAGGACTCTGCTTTCCTATAAGGTGCTTCATTGATTCTAATGCATGTATGACGGTTTAAGCGTAAAGACTCAGTACTAATGTTTGTCAACTGATTAAAAACAGCAAGAATTAAATCCACTTCCAAAGGGTAAACTCTGCAAACACAACACTATAAAGTCAGTGGAGGTCAAAAAATATATCTCAGAAAAGGGGGAGAAAACAAATATGACAAAATCATTTAAAGACTGAAATATTAATTAAAATTTCAGTAACTCAGCCGGGCATGATGGCTCATGCCTATAATCCCAGAACTTTGGGAGGCTGAGAAGGGTGGATCACCTGAGATCAAGAGTTCGAGACCAGCCTGGCCAACATGGTGAAACCACGTCTCTACTAAAAGCACAAAAATTAGCTGGGCATGATGGTGCATGCCTATAGTCCCAGCTACTTGGGAGGCTGAGGCAGGAGAATCGCTTGAACCTGGGAAGCGGAGGTTGCAGTGAGCCGAGATTGCGCCACTGTACTCCAGCCCGTGTGACAGAGTGAAACTCCGTCTCAAAAAAAAAAAAAAAAATCAGTAACTCTATTTGAACTGCAAAATTTTAAAACTACAGAATCATTTTTTAAATGTATTTCAAAGTAGTTGGGAATTCAACTCATCTGCAGAGGACTCTTGATGATGAGATGAATGCCGTATTATCACACCTGTTAAGCAATCACTGGGGGCCAATTATGTACAAGGTGCCACCTGAAGTCTGGGCAAAGGATGAGAAGGCACCATCCAAAGGCACTGCCCAAGCCCTGAAGGAGCTTCCAGTATGCAGGGAGGAAGCTTAAAGAATCAACTTCGACCCAAGAAAAATGAGACATGCTGCGTATCATTTTTAAACACAACTGGAATATTTTATAACTCGTTTTTTAAATCTAATAATATATAGTAGATGCTCTGTGTCTGTACATATAACACTACTTCAATCTTTTTTTTTTTTCTTAAGAGACAGGGTCTCACTCTGTTGCCCAGGCTGGATGTACAGTGGCACAATCATGGCTTACTGGAACCTCGAACTCCTGGGCTTAAGTCATGGAGTTAAAGCCACGACTTTAGCCTCCCATGTAGCTGGGACTACAGGTGCATGCCACCATGCCTAGCTAATTAAAAAACAATTTTTTTTTTTTAAAGTAGAGATAGGGTCGCTATGTTGCCCAGGCTGATCTCAAACTTCTGGCTTAAAGCAATCCTGCAGCCGCAGCCTCCCAAACTGCTGGGATTACAGGTGTGAGCTATCACACCCAGCATCTACTTCAATCTTTGGCATTTGCAGGCCATTATGAAATGTGTAAGGCACAATTCACTTACTTAATCCCTCATTGACAGACATTTAAAGATGCTTCCAGTTACTTGCTACTATAAACAATCCTGAAGTGAACAACTTTGAACATTATCTTTGCATTTATGCATGATATCTATTAATTGGAATAATTTGGTCAAAGAGTACATATTTAAGTTTTTACAGTTCCAGATTGCCACCACAAAGGTCGAGACCATTGTAGACTCCCTGCTTCGGTGTGGGATAATGTCCATCTCCCTGCACTGAGGGAGTTTGTTTGTTTGGGTTTTTGTTTTGTTTTTTTTTTTTTTTTTTTTTTGAGACGGAGTTTTGCTGTCATTGCCCAGGCTGGAGTGCAATGGTGCGATCTCAGCTCACTGCAACCTCCGCCTCCCAGGTTCAAGTGATTCTCCTGCCTCAGCGTCACGAGTAGCTGGGATTACAGGCTTGCACCACCACCCCAGCTATTTTGTATTTTAGTAGAGACGGGGTTTCTCCATGTTAGTCAGGCTGGTCTTGAACTCCCAACCTCAGGTCATCTGCCCGCCTCAGCCTCCCAAAGTGCTGGGATTACAGGCTTGAGCCACCGCACCCAGCCTCCTGTACCCCATTTTTTTTTTTTTTTTTTTTTTNGTGCGATCTCAGCTCACTGCAACCTCCGCCTCCCAGGTTCAAGTGATTCTCCTGCCTCAGCGTCACGAGTAGCTGGGATTACAGGCTTGCACCACCACCCCCAGCTATTTTTGTATTTTTAGTAGAGACGGGGTTTCTCCATGTTAGTCAGGCTGGTCTTGAACTCCCAACCTCAGGTCATCTGCCCGCCTCAGCCTCCCAAAGTGCTGGGATTACAGGCTTGAGCCACCGCACCCAGCCTCCTGTACCCCATTTTTTTTTTTTTTTTTTTTTAGGAGAAGTCTCGCTCTGTCACCCAGGCTGGAGTGCAGTAGCAGAACCTCGGCTCACTGCAACCTCCGCCTCCCAGGTTCGAGCAATTCTCCTGCCTCAGCCTCCTGAGTAACTGGGACTACAGGCGTGTGGCATTACACCTGGCTAATTTTTTTGTTTTTAGTTCACCATGTTGGCCAGGCTGGTCTTGAACTCCTGACCTCGTGATCCACCTGCCTCAGCCTCCCAAAGTGCTGGGATTACAGGCGTGAGACACCACGCCAGGCCCTTGCACCCTTTTATCCAAGGTGACCACATGAACCAGTTTGCCCGGGAGATCTGGTTTACCCAGAATAATTATTCAGTGTCCCTTTTACTCTCTGTAGAGTCTCTCTCTGTCACCCAGGCAGGAATGCAGTGGCACTATCCTGACTCACTACAGCCTCCAACACCTGAGCTCAAGAAATCCTTCCACCTTAGCCTCCCAAGTAGCTGGGACTACAGGTGTATGCCACATGCCCAGCTAATTTTTTATATTAAAAAATTAAGGTTTTCGTTATTAAGCCCCCTTCTCAAATTGGGGGTTATAATATTCAACTCATGGAATATGTAGTAGTCGATAAACATAAAAAATGCCCAACTTTACTAACAATGAAATAAATCCAAACTGAGATCACTTTTTGCTTCTCTGGTGGCAAAGATGAATGTTAACACTAGCATGACCATACAACTCACATCCAAAATGAGGAGGTAGCTTACACCTGTAATCCCAGTGCTTTGGGAGGCTGAGCCCACGTGGGAGGATGGCTTGAGGCCAGGAGTTTGAGACCAGCTTGGGCAACATAGTGAGATCCTGTCTCTACAAATTAAAAATTAAATAGTGAGAAGCTTTCTATGTATGTGGGTCAATTCAGGAAAAACAATGTTTCTAGGTGTTTTTCTCCATTCAAAATAGAAATCACTTTTTTAAACCAGCAGAGACAGAAATGTATATTCCTGCAAATTACATTATCTTCTTTGTTGAATAATACCAATGAGAAATTCTGCACTCCTTACAGTTTTGAATCTTCTGACATTAGATTTAGATCTCACTGAAGTCTGAAGGTTGTTCTTTACTGGGTTATATTCTCATAGCAATTTCAACGTACTTATATATTTAGCAACAATGGGTTTCCCAAGCGACAGCAACTGAACACTTGTGATTTACCAGCCTTTGAGATGGTAGAATCAGAGCACCTTATTCCAAGTAAAATGTAAGTGACATCAAAAGTTATTCTGTACCTGGAAAAAGAAGGATTCAACTGGAAATTATTTAAACGCAATTCAGCAGTTTCCTACTAGTCTCAACACACTTCTGATTTAATGTCTACACTAAGCTACAGGCAGAATAACTTATTACTCTGAATAGTACCATCTCTTTCTAATAAGGAAAATGGAACAAGTTAGATATTGCCTCTCTACTGGCTTGTGAGCTAGACAGAGTTCAGCTAACTGGCCTTCAGTAAGCCTCCACTTGAGTATCAAATGGACATACTGCTTTACCTTATAGGTGATGTCCAACCTGGCCTCTCTGAGCTTCAAGAGAATCAAGAAATATTAAAAACATTAATTTTAACACTTTTACTGGCCACAAGTTTAAACAGGGCTCATCTGATATAGTAATTTAACACCTAACCTATTTTGCACTTACTTAGAGCAAAGGAACAGTATCCCTACGAAGTAGTAGGAGTATCATCATCCGCACTTAACAGATGGAGAAGCTGGGGCATCAGAGGCTAAGTAATTTGCCCAAAGCTAGATAAGCTAAAAAGTGACAGCCAAGATCTTGAGCGTGAGAATTCTGATTCCAGAACCTCTATGGTTGAACCACTACAGTATCCTGTGTCCTGTTACTCACAGAAAATAGGTTCTGTTTTAACTTAAGCTATTTAATGTTAGTAGTACTCAAGGTCTCAAGGTACAAATTAAGAAAAATAAAAATCAGCTGGGCGCAGTGGCGCATGACTGTAATCTCAGCACTTTGGGAGGCTGAGGCAGGCAGATCACAAGGTCAGGAGATCGAGACCATCCTGGCTAACACAGTGAAACCCCATCTCTACTAAAAATACAAAAAATTAGCCAGGCGCGGTGGCGGGCACCTGTAGTCCCTGCTACTCGGGAGGCAGCGACAGGAGAATGGGGTGAACCTGGGAGGTGGAGCTTGCAGTGAGCCAAGATTGCACCACTGCACTCCAGCTTGGGTGACAGAGCAAGACTCCATCTCAAAAAATAATAATAGTAAAATAAAGAAAAATTAAAATCCTGATTATAACCATTAATTCAATTTTCTTTCTAATTATAGGTAAAAATGTCTCTGAAAGCATTTCATTTTCCACTTCCCTCATGCCCTCTTGAGTCTGTCTTTAGGCCCTCCAAAGTCTCTAGCCTCCAACATTGCTGAATTTCTACAGTGAAAAGAGCAGATGTCAAACAGCTGATAAGGATAAAGAGGAAGAACAGAGAAGCTCTAGCTCAGTGGGTCAACCTCTAGTCAACAACAGGAAGAGGGGCCCTGGGGCAGACCCCTGCCCAGGGAGATATGTGCTAGGAGCAGATGGCTTGCTTTGGTGGCAATTGAAAGCAAAACAAATCAAAACTCCCTGGTCCCCCATGTTGCCTAAACTCTGGGAATACTGATAAATATGTTTTAGTATCTCCTGTGCACAGAACAAGGCCATGGAAGAATAACTTAGAAACATCATAGTTGATGACAGCAAAGTATGTTTTTAGGTCCGCTCAAAACTCCCAGATCATGGCCATAAACGTACTGAAGCCACTCCCAACAACTGAGGACAAACAGGGCATACATCTTTTTAACTGTGTCCACCATTTTCACTCCTTATGGCTCAGTCAATGTGGGAGAGTAAAAGCTGGTTCTTCCTCAGTCATCTGTGAGTAAGACAAAAAGTATAGTATCCATGCTCTCATGTGTAGAAAGGCAAAAGGAGGGGCTTTATATACACTGACATACTGCATAAGCACGTACGTGAACAGCATAATCCTGAAAGAACATAGAGAACACTGATCACAGTGGTGTCCTCTTGAGAAAAGGTTTCAGAGATGATATACGCAAAGGGGTTAGGGGGATAAAGATGGAGCAAAGATTTATTTTTGGGATTTATTTTCACCCTGCAGATTTTTAGGCTGTTTAAATATTTTATCCCATGCATTCTATTTCAGTTCTTTTATCCCATGCATTATATTTCAGTTCTCTTAAAAAAATTCCATTTCAAACACTTGTAATATCCAATACATTGGAGACAGTAAAGGAATGAGCTATAAGGAAGCCCAGGTCCTGGCTCTGTAATGAATTCTCAGCATGATCTTGAACAACACATGTAACAACACGCACTAAACAAGGGGCCTGGGAGGTGCAGGGGAGAAAAGTCTGCTATAAGTACTAGGAGAGTAGCTCTGTAAGAGTACGGTCTTCACTGTCTGTCTGACACACTGCCACATCCCTAAACACAGCCAACTGCCTGGCATACAGTAGGGGCTCAAGTCATGCTTTTTTTTTTTTTTTTTTTTTTTTTTTGAGACAGAGTCTTGCTCTTGTCACCCAGGCTGAAGTGCAATGGCATGATCTCGGCTCGCTGCAACCTCTGCCTCCCGGGTTCAAGTGACTCTCCTGCCTCAGCCTCCCAAGTAGCTGGGACTACAGGTGCCTGCCACCATGCCCAGCTAATTTTGTATTTTAGTAGAGATGGGGTTTCGCCATGTTGGCCAGGCTGGTCTCGAACTCCTGACCTCATGATCCGCCCACCTTGGCCTCCCAAAAGTGCTGGAATTACAGGTGTGAGCCACCATGCCCGGCCAAGAAATACTTTTTAAAGATATAATTGTACCTCCATTGATCTGAACTAGCAATCATAGCTGTTCTGAAGTCTACAAGTCTATGACCTTCATCTACCTGGAAGAAAACTGAATGGCTCACAGACATGGACCTGATCCAGGCAGAGCCTAAAGTCCATCAGCTGCTCATCAGATGATGCCATCGGAGGCCAAAGGAGGCCATCCCAAGGCTGGAATGATCAGTTCTGTGAGCTATTGAGCTATGTGAAGAAAGTGCGGCTGGTTTGCTTTCTTGCCAAGAAAAGCAAAGCTCCCTCACACTCCACAGCCACTGAGCATGTGAGCTCCCAAGTATAAATTTCTTCCCATCCAAGCCCTCTCACTACCTAGCCCTGAGGTTTGGGGAACATTAATCCCTCTAAGCCTGGCTCTTCATCTGTAAAATAGGATATGATTACCTACAACTCCTAAAACTACTTCTAAAGTCCCATCCCTCACTCAGCTTTTCTCTTCGACTGGCCGGTTCTACCTACCTAGTCTTCACAGAGCAGGTACGGGGCAGATGCTAACCTCCCTCCACCTCCACATTTAAGATGGACTCAGTGGGCTTAGTCTTCCAGACAGGAGTAGGGCAGGCATCATCGCAGTGCTTTTACCTTTGAGAAATGTGTTTAGCCACAGAAAACGAAGCCAGATGGCCTAATCCATGCCTACTTTAGGTGCAGTTTCTTTTTGTATTCCGTTGCCCCATAAGACCAGTGGATCAAGTTTAAGAGCTCCCATCAAATCTGAGATCCTTTTGCTTTTTAAAAAAGATGCATTTTATCTGAAAAAATTACAGCGAGAGAGAAAAAAATAAACTAACTAGTAGTACCTGCAGTTTCTCATCATTACCTGCTTCCTGGAGAATTAATAAAAGAAAAGCAATTGAGGGGACTGCAAATCAAGCAGTACAACTTTCAAGAGGGTCCCCAAGGAGCTTCTACTATAAGTCCTATCACAGAGGCCAAAAAAGGGAGCCAAGGAGCCTTTCCTCACTGTTAGAGGAGAACATGAAGGCGGCCGAAGGTCAGAAGAGCCACCTTGTGACCAGCCATGGATGCTCAGGAGGGAGTTTGAGCCATGAAAGAGTCTTGACAAAGAGGAGACTTTTATTCCAAAGCAGAGCACCAGCACGGCAGTCACGCTTAAGCTGAAAACGTCTCAGTCCAGCATTTCAATTTATTCCACCCTCTGATCTTTATAATGAAAAGAACTTGTCAGTAAAACTTTTCCATCGCCTTGTTACTAATTTTAATTCCACCTCTTGGAAGAAGGAAATGGTTCTTTCTTTCTTTTTTTTTTTTTTTTTCTTTTTTTGAGATGGAGTCTTACTCTGTCGCCCAGGCTGGAGTGCAGTGGTGCAATCTCGGCTCACTGCAACCTCCACCTCTCAGGCTCACGTCATTCTCCTGCCTCAGCCTCCAGAGTAGCTGGGACTACAGGCGCCCGCCACCACACCCGGCTAATTTTTTTTGTATTTTTTAGTAGAGACGGGGTTTCACCATGTTAGCCAGGATGGTCTAGATCTCCCGACCTCGTGATCTGCCTGCCTCAGCCTCCCACAGTGCTGGGATTACAGGCGTGAGCCACCGCACCTGGCTAGGAATGGCTATTTCTAAGGTCTCCTTAATGCAAACAAGAAAATGGCCCAAATTCCTAAGGGACTTGACAAATACTATCTATTTCTGAGATGTCCTGAGAGGCCAAAGCTGTAATGTTCTTAAGATGCAAAAAGGAATTCACAGTACCAAAAGTTGATGCTTGATAAATGACCTAGTAAATCATTAAGACCACCAGGCATGACAACTGTTAACAGCAGTGAATGTTTAGCAGATACTCCGTGCCAAGGATTGATTTATGAACTACATATACATCATATCATGTATGTCCAGCAACAATCTCATTTTAAAGATGAAAAAACCAGGGCTTGAAAACATTAAGTAACCTCCCCAAAACCATTGGGGGTTAAGTAGCAAATTAAAAGTAAGGAGTTTAAAACCAAGCTTTTAATCACTAAAATAAAATACTAAAATAAAAATCAATACAATAGTCTGAATAATAAAACAAAATAAAAGAGATGTCTAATATTATTAATTTTTGTTTTGATAAGAGTAACGCTAACTGTAATACTACTAGAAAAATATATAGGTGGGAAGTTCCATGACACTAATCTGGGCAATGATTTTTTGATAAGACCCCAAAAGCACAGGCAACAAAAATGGACACATGGGATTTTATCAAACTAAAAAGCTTCTGCACAGCAAAGCAAACAATGAACAGAGTGAAGAGATAACTTATCAAATGGGAGAAAATATTTGCAAACCATACATCTTATAAAGGGTTACTATCCAAAATATACAAGAAGCAAACAACTCAAAAGCAAGAAAACAAATAACCCAATTTAAAAAGGGGGCAAAACAGGAAGGGAGCGTTGGGGATATGTTAGTCAAAGGATATAAAATTTCAGTTAGCCATCCTGGCTAACACGGTGAAACCCCGTCTCTACTAAAAAAATACAAAAAACTAGCCTGGTGAGGTGGCGGACGCCTGTAGTCCCAGCTACTCAGGAGGCTGAGGCAGGAGAATGGCGTAAACCCGGGAGGCGGAGCTTGCAGTGAGCTGAGATCTGGCCACTGCACTCCAGCCTGGGTGACAGAGCGAGACTCCTTCTCAAAAAAAAAAAATGTTCAGTTAGACAGTGGCGACTGCCACTGCACTCCAGCCTGGGCAAGAGTGAGACCCTGTCTCATGAAAAAAAATAAAATAAAATAAAAATAGAACTACCATATGATCCAACAATCCCACTTCTTGGTACATATCCAGAGGTATTGAAATCAGTATGTCAAAGAGATATCTGTACTGCCATGTGCACTGCTGCATAATCCCAATAGCCAAGATACGGAATCTTCCTAAGAGTCCCTGAACAGATGAACGAATAAAATGTAGTATAGATACACAATGAAACACTGTTTAGCCAGAAAACAAGAAGGAAAGCCTGTCTTTGAAAATAAAATGGATAAACCTGGAGCCCATTACGTTGAGTGAAATAAGCCAGGCACAGAACGACAAATACCACATCATCTCACTTACACATGGCATCTAAAAAAGTTGAACTCATAGAAGCAGAGAGAAGAAAGGTGGTTAGAGGTAGGGGCGGGGGAGGGGTTGGTCAAAAGACACAAAATTTTAGTTAGAGGGGATAATTTCAAGAGATCTGTTGTACAACATGGTGAACTGCAGTTAATAACAATATATTCATTCTTAAAAATTGCTAAGAGTAGATTTGGAGTGTTCTCACCACAAAAAAAAATTATAAGTATGTGTGGCAATGCATATGTTCATTAGCTCAATTTAGCCATTGCAACGTGTACATATTTGAAAACATTACATTGTACATGATAAATATATGCAACATGTGTCCATTAAAATCTGATTAATTTTAAATAAAAAAAATTTAAAATATGGTTATGTAAACTCACTAAATCAATGTTTCCAACAGGACACTATCAGCAAATGGAAAAAAGAGTGCAGATTTCAGAAACATGCGACATGGAATGCTTAGGACAGGATCATTTTTAAAAAGCCAAAGACCAGTGACAATGAAGACAAGGCAGTGGCATTTGGAGGCTGAAAGCAATTCGATTTATTTAACTTTGAAGAACAAAAGCTTATTCTTCTCAGGAGAAACCAAAACACATTTTCTGTAGAAAAAAGACACCATTTTAACCGCATTGCCAAAATAAATCAGGCGGAGGGCAAGAGGGCAAGTTAGATGTAGCCACAAAAAAGAACGCAGGCCAACAAAGCAGGGTGAGAAGAACAGGGGAGGCCATGCCCAACATCAGATTTGGGGTTTGTAAAGGGAGAAGGAGCCAGAAGAGGGAGAGAGAAATCCTGCCCTAGTCTTGATAACATTCTATTTAGAATATTAAGTCTAGTTTCTGGTAACAACCACCTTAAACAACAGAAAGAAAAAAAGAAATCTAACCAATAAGTGGATATGCATTTGCCTTTGAATATTTGAGACTGTTCTACAGTAAAACAAAATACTGCAGTAACATTGTTTGGCTAAAAATCCAAATTTGAGCAAAAATCTCTTTCAGGAAAAAACACAACTCTAAAGACTGTATCAGATTGTGGAAAAGACACACAGCACTCCTCTCCTGCTTCACCAGCTGCATTCCAGTGCAGATCTGGCTTCGTCTAGAACCAGAAAGAACCAGAGGGTCTGGCCCAGAAGGAAACTTTTCAGGATTTTTCTAGCTGGAAAATCAAGTCATGTTAAATGTTCCAAACATATTTTTGGTAGGGGATGAGATTTGAGAAGAAAACAAAACTGCAAGAAAATTTTAATGAATACATAATTTTTAAAACACCAATGAATATTCCCTTCCTTCCTTTTTCAGGGCCTATACTTCATTGGGGTAATCAGATATGGCCACCCAGCAGGTCTCAATTTGAGCAGGCTCTACTCATGGGAACTGCTTGTCCTGGACCCAGTTGAATGAAGTCTGTGACACCTAAAGCAAGGCTGCCCAGGTTCAAGTCTAACTCTATCACATTCATGCTGATATCTCTAAACAAGTTGTTTCAACTCTCTGTGCTTAAGACCTTCATCTGCAAAACGGGGTACTAACTAGCACCTACCGACTGCTGTCGTGAGGATTAAAGCAATTAGTTAATACATGGAATGGGCCTTTCAAAGCATGCCAAGTACAGAGTACTCAAAAAACTGTAGGTATTATAATTAATTTACTCGGGATCATGGACATCCATGATATTATTCTAACTTTTGAGTTTGTTTAAAATTTTCCATAATAAAATATTAATTTTTAATTTGAAAATCAATTACAACAAGTTGGAGGCTCGGAAAACACATACGCTTTGAAGGTCACTCTTGCTCATTGTGCTTTGAGCAGTACAATACAATATGACTACCTTCTACTGACAGCCAACTATATCCCACACTTTCTCTTGGCTCTTGGATTAAAACAATGAATTTAATACCTTATTTCATGTTCAAGGAAACCAGGGGTAGAGCAGTTAAATACAACGTCCAAATTGTGAAGCTCAGATTTACACCCATGTCTTCTAATCAAATCCAATCCTCGTTTATATAATCCTGCTGAATAACAGCGTGCTGTGCAGAGAATATCTCACTGTAAATCAGTTAAATGTGGTCAGGACTTCAGATGCTTGGACCAAATTTCTATAGTCAGAATCAGACAGATTCAGGCCAAAAAACCCAGCTGAGCAATCCTAATTCTTTTCACCTTCCCAGATCTAGAGTGCCCCTCTCCGGGCCGTGGTGGCCAAAATCACCCATGGCACTAGTTAGTCAAGCTCTAATCAGAGGTGAGTCTGATGAGAGGATCATCTTGCAATTCCTAACCGAGGGCAAGCCAGGTCTTCTGGTGCAATCAGCTCCATCTCTCAACTCACTGCCCAGTTGATGACTCATACTCAGCCTGTTCTTATGACCCATACTTTCTTTGCAGCTAAGCTGGCTGGGCCTTCCTCACCTAAGACTTGAATAGCCACATGCTTCTCTTCCCACACAGCCAAGTCCTTCACTGACCTTAATCAGAATGCTCCTCTTTCCAGCTATATGACCTTCAACATGTAACTCACCTTTCCCATTCATCAGTTTCCTCATCTGTAAAACTACAATCATAGTACTAACTCCATTCAGAGAGGTTTATAATGATGACATGTGAGATATACATCAGTACCATGCCTAGAAGACTAGAATATTGAATTAACTTTAGCTGCTGTTATTACTCATCTTCATCGTCCTCTTCTTAAATTCCTCTTGGTTCCCTTCCCCAAGGTCACCAGTAACTGGCTGAGAAGCCAACGGTAGACTTTTCTATATTGTTTCTCTCTTTAAGAAGGTTCCTATTTTGTTCCTAAACTCAGGAACAGATGCCAGATCTCCCCACAGGCAAAACCGCAAGGGCTAACTAGCACTAGAACATGATCACAGTCCCTATGTCTCAGAAAATGTAGGTGCACAGAGTTGTTCCAGATTACTTCCAGAGCACCTTCAACCCTCTGAGCCTGGCGGATTATCAGAGAAGCTTCACCCAAAAGCCACATCTCTTCACCACTCAGCCACACCGACCAAAAAGGAATTGATTGCATGATAATAATCAGTAGCACTGATGGAGCATTTCACATGTGCAACTTCATGGAAATCTCACTCCCGCCCCTGAGGCAAGGAGCATCACTTCCAATTTCCAGTGAGGCGTAGAAAGCTCAAGTATCTTGCCTAGGTCCCAGGGTTAGTGAGTGGCACACTGGAGCTTGAACCTGGCAGTCTGACCCCAGGGTTCATGTCAGTTTTGCTATGTCCCTGTACCTTCAAGGACCCTGGCTGACCTCTCCCCCATTGGCCATCCTCCCCTCCCTATGTAAGTGTAAACTCTTCTGTCTTCATGTTCAGGCTCTGATGGTTCCATGGAGCACTTAGGGCATGATCCCTCCCAAATTGTCACCCTTGCCCTTTTACAAGGGATAAGAAACATGGAAAGGATAAATACCACTCAAGCCGGAACAGAAATAAAGGAGTTAAGATGAAAGTTAAGCCACTATCAATTTATCACAGGGTTTTGGTGCGTGTGTGTGTGTGGTTTTTTTGTTTTCGTTTTTGTTTTGCTTTTTTTTAGATGGAGTCTCACTCTGTCACCCAGCCTGGAGTGCAGTGGCACATATCGGCTCACTGCAAGCTCCGCCTCCTGGGTTCACGCCATTCTCCTGCCTCACCCTCCTGAGTAGCTGGGACTACAGGCGCCCGCCACCATGCCCAGCTAATTTTTTGTATTTTTTAGTAGAGACGGGGTTTCACCATGTTAGCCAGGATGGTCTCGATCTCCTGACCTCGTGATCCACCCGCCTCGGCCTCCCAAAGTGCTGGGATTACATGAGATTACAGGCGTGAGCCACTGTGCCCGGCTGCGTGTATTTTTGTTTTTTGTTTTTTGTTTTTTAAGCAGTGTCTTGCAAAATTAAAATTGCCAAATCAAGAAATAAATCACTGTGGCTTTTCAATTGCCTCAAAATATTTGGTGGGAAGAGAAATATTCGTATTGAGGTTTCAGAACTGTGACACAAAGAAAACTGGTTTCCAACAGAATAAAAGGAAAAAGGATTGGTTGTTTGCTCCAGACTTTTTCAAGTCACAGTTTACCTGGAAATGGTGACAAGATTACACGTCATTTGGCCTGCATGGTTGTTTAAAAAAAAAAAAAATGTAAGCTGCCAATATCAAAAATCAGTGATTTTACATTTTAAAAGTCTGGATTTTGTCTTTTTTTACGTAAGAAGATGCAGCAACACTAGACGCTTTCTGCCTCGTGGTAATGCAAGCCCTATATGGTGGGTGATGTGAGTTCTAGTTTGCCACAATCCCCACTATGCCACATTGCCTCACAAGTAATCCTCTATCCCCATTACCACACAGGCCAAGCCCCTGGAGGCACCACGTTTGTGACTTCTTTACAAGAAGCTCTGGGCAGATAAGTAATCATCTTCAGTCCCCCTCAGCCTTCCTGGGTCCAGGAAAGCTCTCCCATTTCCCTGCCAAATGCCATTCCTATGCTGCCACAGCACCTGGGAAGCTCCCAGTACCTTCTCCTCACCCTGTGTCACCCTGCCCCCAATGTCACCAAAACCACGGCTCACCTGCTACTCTGTGCCACTCCGTTCTCTCTTCACAGGTGTTGCCGGCACCTCCCCATTGACAGTTTCAGCCCCACTAACAGACATCAGGCTTCTCCGTTCCTTCTGGTTTGACTTGTGTTCCACTTTTGTAACTCTAAACCTGAGGGGGGAACGGGGAGAGGTGATGGGGTTTGCTTTTCTAATAAACAAGAATTGTGAATAAAGCAAAAATCATCCACCCAGAGGATCTCAAATGAACTCAGCCAAAAGTTAGGACACAAATGAAAAACAACATATTCAAGAGGAGGAGCATGCATTCCTATCCGGCACATTCCCCTGGCCCCTGCACAACCTTCCAGCTGATTTCTACTCAACCACATCACAGACTAAGCCGGATATTTCACAGAGCATGCAAAAGGCATTTAAAAACTCAGGTATTGGCCAGGCATGGTGGCTTATGCCTGTAATCCCAGCAGCACTTTGGAAGGCTGAGGTGGGTGGATTGCTTGAGCCCAAGAGTTTGAGACCAGCCAGGGCGTATAGCAAAACTCTGTCTCTACGAAAGTTACAACAATTAGCCAGGCATGGTGGTGTGCACCTGTAGTCCCAGCTCCTCGGGAGGTTGAAGCAGGAGAACCACTGGAGCCCAGGAGGAGGGGGCTGCAGTGAGCAGAGATCAGGTCACTGCACTCTAGCCTGGGCAACAGAGCTAGGCCCTGTCTCAATAAAAAAAAAAAAAAAAAACCTCAGGGACTCAAATATTAAATAGCCTCAGAGTTGTGGTTTCTAACAATGATCAGGTTTTGTTTGTTTGTTTGTTTGCTTGTTTTTGAGAAGGAGTTTCCCTCTTGTTGCCCAGACTGGAGTGCGGTGGTGCAATCTCGGCTCACTACAACCTCTAACTCCCAAGTTTAAGCGATTCTCTTGCCTTAGCCTCTTCAAGTACGTTGGGATTACAGGCTTGTGCCACCATGACTGGCTAATTTTGTATTTTTAGAAGAGATGGGGGTTTCACCTTGTTGGCCAGACCAGTCTCAAACTCCTGACCTCAAGTGATTCACCTACCTCGGCCTCCCAAAGTTCTGGAATTACAGGCGTAAGCCACCACACCTGGCCTATGCCAGTTTTTTTTAACCACAGAAACCTGGTTAAATGCTCAACTGGTTTACAAATTAGACTGACATAACCAGAATGTTTACCAGATGATGACGAACTTCTGAAAATATGCAACTGCCAGGCAGTCCTATCTCAACACACACAGACACACACACACACACACTCTCTCTCTCTCTCACACACACACATACATATGCAGAAAATCAGAAGAGCCCTAGCAACACATTTTATCAGCATTAGGGTTTGAGAGTTTGTCTTTTAAAAAAAAACAATGTGTTAATTTTCATTACAGATTAAGGAAAGACTAAAGGAAGTTAAGGAAGAGATTTTCATTAAGAATTAAGAGTTAAATAAATGTATTCAGTTTAACTGTTTTTTCTAGTATATCATCACCAAATCCTAGAGCTTTTCGTAACAGTTTCTTTCTAGTTCTGGTCTTAATTTTCCCTTAAAACTATCTGAAATAAATCCTCCTTCTGTGTCCAGAATAAGATCACCAATCCTGAGGAGAAGGCTCTGCAGTCGTGAAAGAATCAACAGGGAAATTGTAAACACAAATCTATTCTGTCAAACTCTAAGACTCTCTTAAGTAATACATGCTGAAAAACAGCCTGGAATCATTAAGTGTTTCTAGTATCCAATATCCAAGGAAGAGAGTTGGATTTGGGGCATTTTAAAAAGCCACACTTGGCCAGACCTGGTGGCTCACACCTGCAATCCCAACACTTTGGGAGGTCAAGACGGGTGGATCACTTGAGGTCAGGAGTTCGAGACCACCCTGGCCAACTTGGTGAAACTCCATCTCTCCTAAAAATACAAAAATTAGCCAGTCATGGTGGCGGGCATCTGTAGTCCCAGCTATTCGGGAGGCTGAGGCACAACAATCGTTTGAGCCCAGGAGGCAGAGGTTGCAGTGACCTGAGTTCACACCACTGCACTCCAGCTTGGGTGACAGAGTGAGACTCCATCTCAAAAAAAAAAAAAAAAAAAAAAAAAAAA
>NW_016807772.1:1123321-1127184 GCF_001698545.2 Rhinopithecus bieti
AAAAAAAAAAAAAAAAAAAAAAAAAAAAAAGCTGTGTTGAATCTAAGTTGAAAATTTCAGCAGATTTTTTTTTAAGACCAACAAAACATGCTTTGTCCAAACAAGCTACAGGTTCTCATTGCTTTGCATTCATAAATTCCCATGACTCTGCTTCTTAATAAAATAGTGTGGTCATGAGTTGTGCTGTTTTGCTGTAAGTGGCAAACAGCCCGGCAGTCTTCTCCGTGATGCTTGTGCAACACAATGATGAAACTCAACTGAATTAAAATAAAAATAATAACTGGCCAACATTTCTTGAGTGTGTAAGTACCCAAAGCTGGTTTAAGACCTTTATGTGAGTCACCTCATTTAGTCTACACAGCAACTCTATGAGGTGAGTGTGACTGTCCTTCTCACTTTACAGAGGGGGAAACCGAGGCACAGAGCAACGTAACAGTTTGTAAGTAGTGGTGCCAGGACTCGAAGGAGTTGAAGCAACGAGTTCAAGCTACTCTTCCCAGGGAGTTGTCAGTAGACAGAGAAGGATCATGTAAGTAGTAGCACTGTCGACTTTTGCTCAGTGCTCACCCAGCCTCACTCCAGCATGTGTGTTCCTTACCAGTACTCCCCACTGTCTTTCCAAATGCAACATCGGCAATGCAGTTCCTGCATGGGACTCAGCATCGAACAGCAGAACTGCAAAAGCATCCCACTGCAAAGATGCTTCAGGTAAGGGCTGATGGATTCATCACTTGAACTGCAGGATCTCCACCTCACATATGGGTCAAAAGTGAAAGGCACTAGGACCCGGAAACCCAAGACACAGTGGGAAGCACCGCCCACTAAAAGCAAGCAGTCAAAGGAATTCACATGGAACTTACAAGACAGAGACTGGAGGGCTGTGGACCAGATCCACAGCTTCTCCCCACCCTTGCACATGGCTCGATGATATTTCTCAGTTCCCTGAACATTAGCTTGGCTGGGTGATCGAGTTCCAGCCAGTGGAGTGTGAGTCAAAATGATGCTGGCCACTCTCAGGCCTAGTAGCTCTTTCAAAACCCCGCGTGAACAACCTTCCATGGACCTGCTCCTCTGGCTGGCAAACCTGGCAGAGCCACAAATGAAGGGGGCCTGGGACCCTGGATAAGTACTTGAAGAGCCACCCGCTGATATCTCAATACCTGCCCTGGATTCCATAAGTGATATATAAATGTCTATTCTGTATACAGTTGAAAATCTGGGCTTTATCTGTTAGAGCAGGTAGGCATTTATCTTAATACATTTCCCGTCTGACCTAGCAATAGCTGCCTTTTAGGATTCTTCTGTTGTTGGAAAAATCTAGGACTCACACCAGAAAACATCTAAAAAGCCCAGGGATATAACCTGAGCCAGGCACGGAGAACATATTCTACATCTGACAGGTAAGCACAAGTCCACACACCAGAGCACCCATGTCACACATAAACCAAAAGCATCCGAAGAGATCTTACCTGCCAACGGAAAGGACCGTGACCTCGCCTTGGCGCCGTGGTCTGCTCTCTCTGGACTTGTTGGTGGGCTTTATAAAGTGCCACCGCTTGTGCCTACACCGATGACACACGTCCCTCTCGACAACACCGCCCACTGTGTGCAGATGATGGCCACAGACGTGCTTCCCCGGGGTCCCCCCTGGTGACAAAGGCCCAGGACTCATGGGTGGGCTCCCTGGTGTGCTGGGGGTCACGGGGCTAAGGTGGGGAGGAAAATAAAAAGTGCAACTGGTTACTTAAAGGAAATACCAGCGAAGGCGATCTCTCTCCCTGTGATGATAGAAGCCGTTTAAATTGAAAGAAAAAAACAAAGCATCTTCCAACTGTACAAATGGACTTTGTGAACGGGCCTCAGACAGCAGGTACTCAGCTCTCATGACCGTGCGATGACAGCTTATCTTAAGCAATAATAATATGATTCATGGCCAGGCGTAACAGCTCATGCCTATAATCTCAGCATTCTGGGAGGCCAAGGTGGGAGGATTGCTTGAGGCCAGCCTGAGCAACATAGAGAGACCTTGTCTCTGAAATAAAATAAAAAAACTAGCCGGGCATGACGACACATGCCTGTAGTCTCAGCTACTCAGAAGGCTGTGGCGGGAGGACCGCTTGAGCCCAGGAGCTCAAGGTTCCAGTAGCTATGATTATACCCCTGAACTCCAGCCTCGATGACAGAGTGAGACCCTGTCTTTTTTTTTTTTTTTTTTTGAGACGGAGTCTCGCTCTGTCACCCAGGCTGGGGTGCTGTGGCCGGTTGTCAGCTCTCTGCAAGCTCCGCCTCCCGGGTTCACGCCATTCTCCTGCCTCAGCCTCCCGAGTAGCTGGGACTACAGGCGCCGCCACGTCGCCCGGCTAGTTTTTTGTAGTTTTAGTAGAGACGGGGTTTCACCGTGTTAGCCAGGATGGTCTTGATCTCCTGACCTCGTGATCCGCCCGTCTCGGCCTCCCAAAGTGCTGGGATTACAGGCTTGAGCCACCACGCCCTGGAGACCCTGTCTTTAGAAGAAAAAAAAAATGATTTATCACTTCTAGAATGGAATTTATTAGCTGGTAATAAACCACTGCTTGTAACAGTGACACACTGGCTTTAAAGTATTAGGTTTCTTTCTAAAACACTGATCTTTTTTCTTATGCAATTATCCTAATTTCTCACATACCAGAGTGTCTGCCCATCACTCTACACAAAGAGATTCCCTAAGTATCTATGCCCTGGAAAAGGGAAGAACTCAAATTCCATCAAATTATCACATAACTTAGAGAAAAGATTTCATCAAATCTCCATTATATCAAAGGAGGAAAGCTTTTAGGCAAAGATATCAAAAGTGATGTTCAAAACAGATGTTGATGGTGTTGTTAACAGTCATAATAAAATAGCTAACAATATTCTAAGCATTTTATATGTATATATTAATGGAATTAATCCTTTTAAAATCTTATGATGTAGGTATTATTAATTTCTTCATTTTAACAATGAGGATATTGAGGCAGGGAGAAGTGAGGTAACTGGCCTCACACTGGCAGCAAGATCACACTTGCAAGTAAGTGCTGGATCTGAAATTCAAACCTAGAAAGCTGAATTCCAGAAACTATGCAATTAATCACCTTGCTATACACTATACTGCTTCAGAAACAGCAGAGACCACTTTGATAATCTGGAATAAATTTAGCTAGACCACCCAAAATATAAAAAGCAGAAATATACAGGCCAGAAATGAGCTATTTTCAAAAGGCATGTGTGAAGGCTCTGGCCTGGCAGAAAAGGAGGAATTCGAACCTAGCAGAGCCAAACTGAGCAAAAATCAGCCCTCTGGCACAGGTGGGAGTAGTGGGGATGGCATGACACCCACAGCCTGACACCTGGACCGTGGCAAGAGCCCCAGAGACACACAGGAGGCTGTGATGGCAGAAACCAGCCTTTTCGATGATGCAAACTTGCCACCTGCACACTTAAAAAGAAGAAGTAGAGGGGCGGAGCAAGATCGCCGAATAGGAACAGCTCCAGTCTCCAACTCCCAGTGCGAGCGACACAAAGGACCGGTGATTTCCGCATTTTCAACTGAGGTACTGGGGTCATCTCACTGGGGAGTGCCGGACAGTTGGTGCTGGTCAGCTGCTGCAGCCCAACCAGGGAGAGCTGAAGCAGGGCGAGGCATTGCCTCACCTGGGAAGCGCAAGGGGGAAGGGAATCCCTTTTCCTAGCCAGGCGAACTGAGACACACAACACCTGGAAAATCGGGTAATTCCCACCCCAATACTGCGCTTTAAGCAAACGGGCACACCAGGAGATTATACCCACACCTGGCCGGGAGGGTCCCACAGCCAGGGAGCCTCCCTCATTGCTAGCACAGCAGTCTG
>NW_016807772.1:1129166-1137312 GCF_001698545.2 Rhinopithecus bieti
TACTGGGTATATACCCAAAGGAGTATAAATCGTGGTGCTATAAAGACACATGCACACGTATGTTTATTGCGGCACTATTCACAATAGCAAAGACTTGGAATCAATTCAAATGTCCATCAGTGACAGACTGGATTAAGAAAATGTGGCACATATACACCATGGAATATTATGCAGCCATAAAAAAGGATGAGTTTGTGCCCTTTGTAGGGACATGGATGCAGCTGGAAACCATCATTCTCAGCAAACTATCACAAGAATGGAAAACCAAACACCACATTTTCTCACTCATAGGTGGGAAGTGAACAATGAGATCACTTGGACTCAGGAAGGGGAACATCTCACACCGGGGCCTATCATGGGGAGGGGGGTGGGGGGAGGGATTGCATTGGGAGTTATACCTGATATAAATGACGAATTGATGGGTGCTAACGAGTTGATGGGTGCAGCACACCAACATGGCACAAGTATACATATGTAACAAACCTGCACGTTATGCACATGTACCCTAGAACTTAAAGTATAATAAAAAAAAAAAAAAAGAAGAAGTAGAGCCTACAGTTGAGGAGACCGCCTCAAACATGACTGACAGACAAAAGTCTTCTGGTGCTCTTTAGGGATGCCTTCCTAATTGTTAAAATAAAAACACACAGCAGTATCTTCCTGGAGTAAAATAATGTCAACTTAGCACCACATATTAGAAAGCTGAATGCAAGAGTTTAACAACATTCACTCAACAAGCATTTCTCAAGTACCAGTTGTGTACAAAACCCACTGATGGGCACTACAGGATGCCCAAAGATGATTGCGACAAAGACACCATGAGCTAAGATGGTCAGAACACCAACTGTCTGTGGCCAGGACTGGAATGTGGGAGAAATCAGAGCTCTTCTGTCTCTATGACTCTATGTCTCTCCTAAACTCAACTCCTTACATTCTGAGTTACCTTTCCAAAACACACATCCAACGTAGCCAGTTTGACAAACACCTCTTAAACATCTAAGGTGTGCTGAGTGCACAACCCACATAGGAAGCGGAGAAAGATCCAACCCTTTTGCCATGTCACTTGGCCTGGCCACCCTGGACCAAACCCTTCACAGGTTGAGTCCCAGGCATCATGATGTGGTGACTTTTCTTCTGGCCCTTCTTATTCCTACAGCCAACCCTGACTCTCGTCTCCACCTCCTGCACACCTTGTTCAGATGGCACCTCTTCCATGAACCTTCCTGAACTCCCAGTGGGCCCCTAGGGTCCCCTAGAGCCTTCAATCTCCACCAGTCCTACAGCACTTGCAGGCTCTCCACCACAAGGCCTCACACACACGTCTCCACTCCCCACTGACTGTGCTCCTCCATGGCAAGGGTCTGTGGATGTCCAGCTCCAGAGCAGCACCCAGCCCACAGCAGGCGTCCAATAAATGCTCCTTGCTGAAGAAATAATACTTATATGGAAATACAGTTCTCTGTAATTAATTATGAAGGAATATGCTGCTCAACAACCATAACCTAAAACAGTAATACAAAAAACAGAACATAGCAGGTAGCTCCAAACCAGCTTGTTCATTTAATCATCATTGTTCATGGAGGTCTTTCAATGCTTAAGGTATGCTATATTCCTTATAACAACCCTATAAAGCTGGTAATCTCCATTTTATAGACGATGGAACTTAAACTCAGGGTGGTCAGTTAACTTCCTCAAGAATAGACAGTTAATATTGTGGTGCAGGCAGGACTCAATCACATCTCCCAATTCCTAGGCTATGTTTTTGCCCTTAACCTCTATGCCTTACTTCTTCCCATCACTATTCTCTAACACAACAGTTCTCAACCAGGAGTGATCATCCCAGCTACGGGACATTGACAATGTGTGGAGACATTATGGGTTGTCACACCTTGGGAGGGTGGGGGCAGGGGGTGCTCTAGCATCTTGTGAGTGGAGGCCAGGGATGCTGTCAAACATCCTACAATACACGGGACGGCTCTGCACAGCAAAGAACCACCTGGCCCAAAATAACTATAGTGCCAAAGTTGGGAAACCTGCTCTAGCAGAAGAGCACTTCAGATGGCGCCATATCTGAGCAAGTAACTGAAAAGATGTTGCACTAAGGAAGAGGGGAGGAGCACTCACCTTTCAGGATCATACAGGCTGTTATCTGCTACCATTGCCTTTAAGACATCAGCATTCGCTAAGGAATAAAAATAAAATTAAAGAATTAAAATAGAATGAATAAGATGAGCAATCACATCAGAAAAGCTGTTGAAAACACATCTAATTCCATTCTTTCAGTTCATAGAGGAGGTCCTGGGGGCCTAGAGAAGGGAGGGTCTCCCCCAACATAACTGCATAACATGGCACCATCTGTCAATAACTTTCACCCAGCAGGAACTTAGTAAGAGTGACAGAGAATCTACGGCAAGGAGAGCAGATCTACTATAAAGCATTGCTTCCTACATATCAATAGCAATATAAAGTAGAAACTACCCCCCTACCCCACGCCAACTCCAACAAACTAAAGGACCATTTATATGCTGCTGCTCTATTGCAGTTAACTCATTTTGATAAATACACTTTGAAAAATATTGATAGTGAAATGTATTCAATAAGTGACCTGTAGTCTAATAACTTGTATGTGCCAAAATAATTAGCTCTAAACTCTGCATCCTCCTGTAGCATCAATTCTATACCACATCGAATCAGGGATGAGAGAAGGTTAATTTTCCAGATGAGCTTCAGGATCATATAAGCCCTTGACTGGCCAGATATCTTAAAATTTCAAGTACACAACATATAAGTTATGTAATATATGCTAACTTAAATTAGACTTCCAAAAAAAAATCCAAATTTGTAGGTGGGAGGCTAGGCTGTCAACAAAAGCAAAAAGCAAAAAAAAAAAAAAAAAAAAAAAACCTAATCTAAGTCTCTTAGTTTCTTAGAGTCCCCCAACCCACACCCACATCCACACGCCATGTGTTTTCTGCCTCCTGTAGAGTGGTCATGCTCTCCAGGATAAAAGACTGAAGTGAATGTTCAAGTTTCCCTTGGCTATTTAATTGGCAAGGCCAAATGTTATTACTGGCTCATAACCTTTTCAATTGATTTCTGAAGCACTATTCTCATGACTAACCACAACAAGTCTCTAAGAGAGGAAAGAACAAATAAAAATCACTATTTACCACGTAAGCCAACACCAACCTTTAACATTTAACATTCAAATGCCTTTTCTAGAGGAGGAATATTAATTCTAGTTCCAACTGCTGCTGTAAGTGTTAAGAGTTAAGGGCTTACAATGCAGGGTTTCTCAACCTGACTTTTGTTATTGCCCCACCCAAGACCTCTGTTCAACTATTTGTCCCTAATGACTCTCTCATTAAAGTACAGTATGGCAGATACATTTCATATTTGGTTATGTACTGTACACATCTGTGCTTCACATATAAGAGAGTGAGGTATTTGTTTGTTTGTTTTTTTGGCCCCGATCCAATTTTTAACTTTTTAGGGGACACATCACCCCATTGCAACCCTTGAGAACACACAGGTTTTTGCTTTTTTCTTTTGAGAAATATTAATATGACACTTAATCTTTTGCCAAAAGAAATTCTTTGCCCTTCACAACTATCTGTGAGGATGTCCAAATGCATTACCAAACACAAATTTTGATCTAAATAAGACCTCCTGTCATTACAAAAACATTATGAAAATGGATCCATAGTAATTTCTCCTGCACAATAAAGAAGGCAGTTCCCTCTGTAAAACACATTTAAGTATAATCTAGTAAGGTCAGTTAATTTCCTGTTTGACTAATAAATGAGGATTCAAAAAAAACGTTGTTTCAGATACTAGGTTTGGATATACAATCCCATATACAATTTTGTATTGTATGATATACAAAATACAGTTGTCCTCAGTATCCATGCAGGAATGTTCCTCAGATCTGTGCAGATATAAAAATCCACAGATGCTCAGGTTCCTGATATAAAACATATCTACTCCACCCCCGTACACTTTAAATCATCCTTAGGTTACTTATAGTACCTAATACAGTGGAAATCCTATGTAAATAGTTGTTATGCTGTTTTATTTGGGAAATAATGACAAGAAACAAGTCTGCACATGTCCAGAAAGATGCAACCATCCATTTTTTTTTTCCTAATTTTTTTTTTTATCCTTGATTGGTTAAATCTATAGGTGCAGATCTCATGGATATGGAGGACTGATTATATAAAGTAATTTGCTGTCCATACTTACTCTGCCAACATTTATCAAACTTCAAAACTATAAACGTAAACAAGAGGGAAAATAACACCAAAAGGTATTAAAACAGGGACAGCACTAACAGCACATACAGAGGAGTGAGCTTTTTAAAATCAAACGTTTAAATCACTGCCTGAGAAAATCAATCACCTGTAAAATGATGACTACCTAAAAAATGAAACATCAAATTACAAAATGATTCCAGGAAGATATGCTATATTAAAATCATTAGCACAGCTTGCTTTTTATAGACGTGTTTCTCAGTTATTCATGAATTCCTGTAACTCATCTTTCTCTCCCAGGAATAATTAGTAAACATTCCTTTGGTTTGCTAAGTGAGTCTCTAGGACTCACCCTGTGGCATGTGAGACACACACGCGCATGCACGCACATGCACGCGTGTACAGGTACATACCCGCATGTACACACATGCATCCCTGTCTCTGAGCTAACCTCCAGGGAGTCAGCTTCAGTAATCTGTCTCTTGGGAAAATTTTTGGTTGCCAGTGACAGGAAGGTTTTCTAATATAACACCACTGTTAGGACTGAAACGCATGCCTTAATGTGGTTGTGAAGTTACCATAAAAGAGCAATAGTCTGAGTTCTGTTGAAGGTGTATCTCCTCCTCGCATATTACTCACAGCTCCACTAAGCCATAGGTGGCTTTCTCCACACTTGCCAGCATTTTATCAACTAGGCTTCCTTTCACAGCCTTCCCCAAAATGGGAGGAGCTAGGCACAGGGCAAGGAAACTCCCTCAAGAAAAGGGAAGGGCGGTATTTTCCAGAAAAGACCTCTTTTTCTCCCCGAATCCCTGCTTGATAATATGCATGAAACAGCCAAAATCAGGCAAAAAAAATGTCTGGTTGTCTCTGCCATCACTACTCTCTTCAAAGTTTTCCTCACACCTAAGGCAAATTTCTCAAGCAAAAACTAACATTGCCATCACCAAAATGTAAGGGCCGGCACGTGCCAGTCGCTGCCTGAAAGCTTTACAGATCTTACATGTTGGACACTTCTGATGCCCTTAACAGTAGGTAGAATTATCACCCCCATTTTACAAGTATACAGACTGAGACCTAAAGATCGTAACTGACTGGCCGGAGTCACACAGCTAGAGAGTGACAGGCTTAGACACAAACCCTGGTCTGACTGACTCCAGGGTGGGTGCATTTAACCCTGACACCCTCCTTCCTACCCGTCAATGTTCAAGTCCCCACCCAAAGGGACACAGGTTGAATAATGGTTCACGGCATGTTTGCATAAACGGAGGAAGTTTCAGAACCCACTCCGTACTCAGTCATTTATAAAGGACTCTTTTCTGCCAAAATATAAATGGAGCCTGAAGGCAAAAACTTCACAAAGGCATCTCTTGCCTAGGGATCAGAAGTACTAATCACTAATCAGAAGCACTTGAGGAATATCTGTAGTACTACCTGCAATTTTTACTAAGCAGCCAGTTTAAGGGCCTAGCAGAGAAACTCAGCTACAGACTCCCAGACACTTTCCAAACATCCACACAATGCAAGAAAACTCCAGCAACTACCCAGACATGATTCAGTTCGGCTCTATTTAGAAAGATGAATTAAAAGCTAGCACTGCGGTACATCCAACCCTTTGGATTAGGAAAAGAGTCAGTGTGCAGGTGTGGCAGAATATGCAATAGATTTAGTCATTGTCCTGGGTTCCTGTCACAGAGTTCCTAAAGGCCTCAGAATTTCCTGAGAGGAGTGTCTTTTGCTATTCATAATGGGCATCTTTTGATCACACCTGAGTTTATACTAACGTGGTGACTGGGGTGGGGCCCCTAGACAGTCTCAGGGTGGGGCCAGTCATCATTAAGACCAAGCGATTAGAGGGTTGGAACTTTCAGCCCTACCCAGGGACCTCGGGAAAGTCAGAGCAGGGGAGGACAGGGCAGGGTTCTGGGACTGGAAATTAAACTCGACAAAAAAACTTTTTTTTTTTTTGGTTTGTTTTTTGTTTTTGAGATAGAGTCTCCCTCTGTCGCCCAGGCTGGAGTACAGTGGCACATCTCAGCTCACTGCAACCTCCGTCTCCCAGGTTCACAACTATCTCCTGCCTCAGCCTCCCAAGTAGCTGGGACTACAGGTGCCTGCCACCACACCTGGCTAATATTTTTGTATTTTTAGTAGACACGAGGTGTCACCATGTTAGCCAGGATGGTCTCGATCTCCTGACCTCTTGATCCGCCCACCTTGGCCTTCCAAAGTGCTGGGATTACAGGCATGAGCCACCGCACCTGGCCAACAAAAAAACTCTTGACTGACAACATTTGATAGCTTCCAGGTGGCTGAACAGGTGCAGGTGCCGGGAAGGTGGCGCACCCAGAGAGAGCAGGGAAGCTTTGTATCCCACCCCCAATACTATGCATCTCTTCTATTTTGTTGTTCGTGAGTTGCATCCTCTGTAACAAGCCAGTACATGTAATAAAGTGTTTCCCTGAGTTCTGTAACCCATTCTAGGAAAATATCGAACCGGAGGAGGGGATTATGGATCTCTCATCCCAGCCATTTACAGACTATAGGTCAGAATACCAGAGCCCGGCTTCCAACTGGCATCCCAAGTAGGGGAAGTCTTTTGGAATCTAATGCTAACTCTAGGTAGAGTCAGAACTGTATTAAATTGCAGGCTTCAGAGATTTGGAGAACTGCAAAGTATGGAAAAAACCCACACATCTGTGTCAAAAGTGTTGGGTGAGGATGGAGACAAACAAACAAAGTGTGTTTGCCCAGCAGGTCAGCTGATAATCCATCCTTCAAGAGATATTTATCTAAACTAAAACTGATTTCCATCATTAAAGACATAATGTGTTTAAACCATGAACAAGAACATTACCATGAGTACAGGTCAAATACCACCTCATTTGCCAAACTTAAAATGCGAAGCAGAAACCATTCATACATCACGATTGCAAATGTTTACAGATGCATGAATCTAGGAAAAGAAAACCTAAACACATGTGGGAAAAGGGTAATGGACTGATGGTGCTTAATTTTATTCCTTTCTTAATGTAAAGGAAAAGTTGTGATATGATTATCACTTTTAAAACTAGAAAGTGAAATTAATATTAATTCCAATTTATCAAAGACAGAAAATATCAACAGGGAAGTCCAAGTTGGTACTAAGTTCAAAGTTATGTTAATCACTGAGACAAAAATATTTTTAAAATGCATTTGGTCCACAAAATAGTGGATTTTAGTCTCAGAGCCAAACTCAAACATGCTAGGTTATAAACTGGTAAGAGATCAAGGCTGCACCTTATCACCAGGCTGTGGTTTTGGTGCAGGCTGGAAGCTGAAGAGGCCACAGCTAGAAAGGGGCGTGCAGCAACGTTAGCTATTACTTGGGAGTCCAGGAAGGGAACCAAGGGCTGCACAAAGGATTGGAGTCACCAGCTGTCCTCACAAGCCCCTGGAGAAACCGCAGGTACAAAGATGAAGGCGTGGACAGGAGAAGAGGGGACCTGGGGTTGAGAATAAGATAGAAAGCAAAGAGAACTGGGGAGCAGAGGAGAGAGGAGAAAAATGGCACCTCAGGTATTGACTGCTCAGTGGTACCTACCGGTACGAAGCACAGTAAAAACACAAAGGCTACTTTCCAAAAGGAAAACAACATCATTTAAAAAGAAAAACAAAACAGCCCTATTTGCACATTAGTGTGGGAAGTGAGGACATTATATAATATGCCTCCCCCAAGGACCCCAAACACGTTCTCTGCTGTAATTAAGAGAAGTGCTTACTGCGGGCACCACCCTGCCATACCTGCTTGTGTGACTTTGAACAAGTGTCTTATACTCTGGGTCTCTGTTTCCTAATCTACAAAATAGTGTGATAAAAGGGCCTACGTCATCTAGCACTTTTATTTTATTTTTCTA
>NW_016807772.1:1137617-1232702 GCF_001698545.2 Rhinopithecus bieti
CGTCATCTAGCACTTTTATTTTATTTTCTATTTATTTATTTATTTATTTATTTATTTATTTATTTATTTAGAGACAGAGTCTCATTCTGTCGCCCAGGCTGGAGTGTGGTGACTGTGCCATCTTGGCTCACTGCAGCCTCTGCCTCCTGGGTTCAAGTGATTCTCCTGCCTCAGCCTCCCAAGTAGCTGGAATTACAGACATGCACCACCATGCCCAGCTAATTTTTACATTTTTAGTAGAGATGGGGTTTCACCATGTTGGCCAGGCTGGTCTCAAGCTCCTGACTTCAAGTGATCCTCCCGCCTCAGCCTCCCAAAGTGCTGGGATTACAGGCATGAGCCACTATGCCCAGTCGGTACTTTTAAGAATTTATTGAGTTAATGCTTAAGATTTCTACAAACTAACCCAGCTATATACTGATCCTCTTTGAAAGGAGTTAAGTTTTCCATCCCTGTTTCATGCCACCTGGACAGAGGTAGCACAGTAACTGGTTAAAATAACAGACTATGGAATCAGAACACCTCAGTTCCAATCCCAGCTCCGCCACTTTCCAGTGGTGCAACATTGGCAAGTTAGTTAAGTATGGAGGGCTTCAGTTTGTAACATGGGAAGAAAATGTAGAGATCCTAGAGTCCCTGGAAAGCCCCCAGAACAGGCCCAGCATACAGCAAACCCTCAGGAGTACTATGACGTCGATACATGAGAACTTCAGCCCTTGGCAAGGTTCTCACAGTATACTTATTTCGACTGATTCAACTGTCAGTAACCCATTTCATGCATCATCACAAATTTGGCAACTGCTCCAGCTTTCAGAAGCCCAGGTCCCAAAGGCCTGCAAGCTCTCCACAGCCAAGACATGCAGTCTGGAATGTGAAGGCACAGAGGCAGTGAGGGGGTCATCCATGCCTTACGCTGCACACTTCCAGAATGGGTACATTTTCCTATGCCAAGGACATATTCATGCATTGCTTGGGCAAATTAAAAAGCACTTTTTTTCATGTAAAAGAAACATCCATGATTGAGTACTCAACAACAGTATCACCAATTATTATGCCCTGAAGGAAGGTCTCTGGAAGACAGAGATCAAAATCCAAGTATTCCGGTCTGTTTTGTTATTTTAAACATCATCTGAATAAGTTTGGTTGTCTGATTTTATAGACTATAGAAATTGACAACTGCACATTAGAAGAGAGGAGGGACAATACTGTGTGGTTGAAAAGAATGCTGAATTTGAAACCAGACACAGAGCTGGGCTGCTCACTAACCATGTAAGTTTAACTACTTGGAACCTTCTTTCTTCATCTGTAAAATGGATGTAACCGAACCAACTTTATAAGGATGCTTTGAGGATTAAATGAGATTACGTATATAAAGCACCCAGATCTATGCCAAAAGCATAAAGCACATTCTGAAAACAGCAATGAAAATTATGCTCAACCATACAAAACTGCTGTTTCTCTAAGTCAAAAACAGTTGAAGAGAGTCAAACTGACAGACAGGCTGGGCAGGCAGATGCTCTTATAGAGTAGTGAGGATCTGGGAGTGTGGGGTGCCCGGGGCAGGGCCTGAGGTCAGAGGAGCAGGTATTTACTGATGAGTGTGGTGTATTTCAACGTTTAGAAAAATGGCTCAGCTCTATCATCAGTGCACAGTCCATGAGTCCATGCTGACTAAAGCAAAGACAAAGCCCAGGGGAAACGTTTGCTTTTCAATTGTCATGAGAATTCAAAGGGTGAGAATCCACAGCTATTGAGCAAGTGGGCAAGGAATCCCACACACCTTAAATATCACGGTGTGATATCATGGTGTGCTATGGAGGGAATAACCAGTGCTCAGAACAATGACCCCAAAGTTTCTTCACTCAAGATTAAATTAATCTTCCATTTAAGATGACAATTTAGAATACATTTCAGGGTGAAAAAATACTCAATTTCATAAAAGTTCAACTTTGTAACAAAGTGTTAACGCCGGAGAAAGGATGCCATAGAACAGACAAACAGAAGCACAGCAGCAGCTGCCAGTGGACAGGGGAGGAGGGAGTGGCTACCTAACGGGTCCAGAGCTTCAGTTTGGGATGATAGAAAGTTGTGGAACTAGACAGTGGAGATGCATGTTCAACACCATGAACTTAATCCCACTGAAGTGGGTACTTTAAAATGGTAACAGAACTAAATTTTACATTATGTGTATTTTACCACAATTTTTTTAAGCACACACAAAAAACCCAGACAATATTTGAGTGCTTTCTATACTGAGCCCTCTATGTATACTATGTACCAAAAATGCTATGAAGTAAATATTACTATTACTATTTCTTTTCTTAGAGTCTCACTCTGTTACTCAGGCTGGAGTGCAGTGGTGTGATCACAGCTCACTGCAGCTCTGAAATCCTGAGCTCGAGTGATCCTCAGTGGTGTGATCACAGCTCACTGCAGCTCTGAAATCCTGAGCTCGAGTGATCCTCCCATCTCAGCCTCCCAAGTAGCTGGGAACACAGGCATATGCCACCATGCCTCGCTAATTTTGTTTTACCTTTTTTTTTTGAGATGGAGTTTTGCTCTGTCACCCAGGCTGGAGGGCAATGGCATGATCTCGACTCACTGCAACCTTTGCCTCCCAGGTTCAAGTGATTCCCCTGCCTCAGCCTCCAAGTAGCTGGGATTACAGGCACCTGCCACCAAGTCTGGCTAGTTTTTTGTATTTTTAGTAGAGATGGGGTTTCACCATGTTGCCCAGGCTGGTCTTGAACTCCTGACCTCAGATGAGCCACCTGCCTCGGCCTCCCAAAGTGCTGGGATTAAAGGCATGAGCTACCATGCCTGGCCTTTTTTTTTTTTTGAAGAGATGGGGTCTCACTATGTTGCCCAGACTGGTCTTGAACTCCTGGCCTCAAGTAATCCTCCCACCTCAGCCTTCCAAAGTGCTGGGATTACAGATGTGAGCCACCGTGTCAGGCTGAGGTAAATATTATTATCCTCATTTTACAGGAAGAAACTGTACCTCATGAAACAAGGCAATGTAGTTTCCCCAAACTGCACCCAACCAGTAAGCAGCGAGGCCAGGATTTGAACACCAGCTGACAGAGTTCCAAGGCTGGGTCTCTGCAATGCTTAGACCAACTCACGCTTAGAAAACGCACTCATGTGAAACTTGCGTAGCTGAATAATGCTGGCAGCTGAGGTGTTAGAAAGCTTAGGTGAAGTCAATAAGAGAGTCTACATAAATCTTGACTCTTCGAAGCAGGTTTTTAATAAAGGATAGGAATACTGAATTGTTTTGGAACACTAAAAGGTCCACACCTTCATTTTTCATGATGTAGTGGACGATTTGCCCAACAGTGTCACTGTTTTCATTCATACTGTCGTTCAATTCTGAAAGAGAAAAGAGGAGGGGAGAACAGGTTACAAGTGGTCACCAGCATCAAGTCAATCAGTCTTAGAACCCAAGACTTCACTGAAGTTTCCAGGAGCCTCAGGAGATCACCCAAGGTGCTACGATTCTAGGCTTTCTCCCTCCAGCCCCAAACTTCCTCATGCGCAACAAGCATCAAGAGAAAGTATCAGAGCTGTCCGTCTATCTCTTCTGAAGCTCAAATGCTCACTCACTTTCCAGACAATAATTTGAAAATGCATTTGTACCAGTCCTCATTATTATTTCTCTCTCATCATTTCCTTAAAGCCTTAGGAGAAATGGGAAGAAGAAAGCTCATTTAAAAAGAAAAAATTCTCCTTGGATTTTATTTTAATTGCAGACTTACTATATCAATTTACAATATTAATTTCCTTTTTAAATTGGATCATAATTCATCCATGTTCATCAGACTGTCCTATCCTCTGAAATACACTTTCAAATTACCTACATTCCAGGCTTGGTTATTTGTCCACAAACTCAGTTTACTTTGGGGACTCTGTACCAGGAGTGTACATGATGGTCTTTGGGAAAAAAAGCAAACCACTCTGAAACCAATCTGCAAAATTTGTTTCAGTAAGACAAGAAGAACAAGGGAGGGTTGAAACACTCCGTCCTAGTTCACAGAGAATACATACATCAAGGTGTGCAATGTCCTACTCATTTACAAGGAAAATGTCTTCTCCATCCAAAGGTCAGCTTTCCCCCACGTGAACATGCATGTTTGGTTAGACAGCTCAGAAGCTGGCTGCTAAGCCAACCTACAGAGCATCTGGGAAGGAGGAGAGGGGGAGGGTCCACTTGCTGTTGACAAACACTTGGCTGCGGTTTGCTCACAGGCTCATACATGACTCATCATGCAATCCTATTCCTTCTCAGCCTCAAAGGTCAGTGGGGGTGGGAAAAACCAACAGTCCAGCAAGCTGGCAAGGAACGTTCCAGGAACCTCCCCCCAGCCAGCCCTGCTTTGCCTGAAGGGCGACCTACTCCAATGTCACCTCTCTGCATAAACTGCCCTTAGTGGGGCTGAAAGAAATGGGGGGAGTCACCTACTACCTCTCAAGGCCCAAGTCAGGAAACATCCCTAAAGATGATGGGAAAGAAACATCAGCGGAGAAAACAGGATTTCGTCTCCCAGGTTTTTCTAAACACTACCTTATGACTCCACGTTAGGAGAAAAAGATGAGACAGCCTGAAGTTAGTACTAAGGCACCAGTTCTTGCCATACCTTTTTCTGCACTGTACACATGATCGTTTACTTAATGAACACAAATTCCAATCACAAATATTTAAGATAGAACTCCCCCAGCAAAAGTAACATCACAAACATGGTGAGACCTATTTTAATTTTTCCTTCACTCTTATTCAAATCTGATTCCATAATAATAGTAAGGATTAATATTTAATGAGTGGTCATATATTCCAAATACCAAATGCATCTTTCCTCTAAATTTCACAGAAACCCCAAAAGGTGAGGATTGTTTTCCTCGTTGAAATTAAATTAAAATGTCAAATGAATAAGATTAAATTAATTAAAAATACATTTAAGTGAAATTATACATAGCAGAGTCAGAGCACACAATAACTTGTCTAAGGCCACTGGGCAAGAATGGGTGCCCTGCCTGGCAGGTATTCAGTAATGAAAGCAAGTTTTCAAACTAGGTATAATTACTGCGCATCTGCACTTACACTACACTGCACCACCTGCCGCTAAAATGGATCATTCTGCCTCAGAGAGATGGAAAGCATATATCACTGGTTTCATATTTTAAAACTGTCTCCTCACCCCCAATAAAAAGAACCCGGGTTATTTACCTATCTTTTCAACCTTCTCTTCTTCGATATCTTGCTCTGCTTCTGTCGTACAACGATAGCCTTTCTTCTTAAGCAGGTGGCAAATGAGGACGCCGAAGAGACCCATGATAAAGAACACAGGGACAAGCGCATATGCAATATATTCTGGGTGTCCATTCCCAGTATCATTGCTGGGCGACGGGGTCGTCTCTGTTCTGGAGTGCAATGTGCGGCTGCTCCCATTGTCTACAGAAAGAAACATGCATGCTGCATTAGATATCTGTCCAGGGAAGAAAAACCTAATGACTCTCAGGTAATGTTCAGAGTAAATCAGGGTCTGCTCCCAAAACCACAGGCCATGGAGACTGGTGGGTCTGGCTGCAGAGGCACAAGACAGCCCAGGTCTGGGCTCAAACAGTCTGAGTTTAACTCTGTTACTCATGAACCAGGTCCCACGCTGGGTCATTTTTTAAAAAACCCTTTGAAGACAGCTGCTTCTTCATTGTGGAATGAGTGTACAGGGTTGTAGTGAAGGGTCTAGCACAGAACAAACACATAAACATTACATGTTAACATTACAAGCACAGAATGAACACATAAACATTACATGTAACATTACAAACATTACATAAACATGACATTACATTATAGCACGGTTCTTAGTGATTAAGAGAACGGCCTCAGGACACTCAAGTTCAATGCCCAGCTCCACCATTTAGCAGCTCTGTGACAATGGATAAGAACTTAATTAACATCTTGATGCTTTGGTTTCTCATGCAATGGGCATACTAATACTACCTGCCCACCCTTCCAGGATTGTTATGAAGATGAAATAAATTATTACATGTAAACTAGCAAGCAACATAGCAAATAGTCACCCACACGCCAGGCACCATTCTAGGCACTTGTGATGCAAGCACATCACACTGAGCAAAACAGGCAGAAATTGTTATCCTCATGCAGCTTACATTCTAGGAGGACTGAGTAAACTAGCAGATCTAGAGTATGAAGAAGAGGGAAAAGTCAGGGATAGCATCAAGATCTTGGCCTGGGGCACAAACATAAAAATGGCAGTGAGTGCACTTGTTTATCTGTTCACTAATCCCCATAAACACTGAACGCATGCCAGTTATGTGACAAGCACCACACTAGGTGGGAACTGGACAGAGCGATGAACAATGTAACGCAGCCCCTGCCATCTTGAGGCTTGTAGGATGGCATCAGAAATAGCCATTAAACAAGTATGCACGGGCCGATCGTGACAGATTGTGAGAAATGCTGTGGAACACACCGGGTACTAGAAGAGAAAAGAACAGTGAAGATCTACTGTATGACTTCAAGAATAGGGAAGCTGTGAAGTGGGTATCTTTTGGAGAAAAGGGGAAGTTGTTGCCTTTAGACATGTCAAAGTATCATATGAATATATATATGAGAGGCAGTTTGATATCTTAGCCTGCAGGGGTGCCACATGGACTCCGGAAAGCAGTGAGCCTGGAGCACACAATTATACGATGTGGCCAATTGAGACAGCAGGAAGAACACACTGGACTGGGCACGGTGGCTCACACCTGTAATCACAGCACCTTGGGAGGCTGAGAGGGGGGCGAATCAATTGAGGTCAGGAGTTCGAGACCAGCCTGGGCAACATGGTGAAACCCCGTCTCCACTAAAAATGCAAAAATTAGCTGGGCATTGTGGTACACAACCGTGGTCCCAGCTACTTGGGAGGCTGAGGTGAGAGGATCACTTGAGCCTGGGAGGCAGAGGTTGCAGTGAGCCAAGATTGCACCACCGCACTTCAGCCTGGGTGACAGAGCAAGGCTGTCTCAAAAAAAAAAAAAAAAAAAATTAAATTAAATTAAATAAAAAATTATTAAAAAGTGAGCCTTATATATGTTCCCATCACACAGTAAGCACTATAAATGTGTCAGCTACCACTATTAGTATTTAGGCTGGGCACGGTGGCTCACATCTGTAATCCCAACACTTTGGGAGGCCAAGGCAGGCAGGCAGATCACTCGACGCCGGAGTTCAGGAAGAATACACTGTGTAGCAAAAGAATCAGCAGAGCACCATGCCATGGAAAAATGAGGAAAGAAGTACAAAATGAAGGTAGGGGAGTCGGGTAGATGAGAACCAAAGAAAACTGCAGGGTTTGACTGAAACGAAGCTTCGGTATTTAGAATATCCTCACTGTGAAGAGATAAAATGAGGTTTTCCTCATCAAGGGAGGTTCACACACACTGCTCAAGAAACCCAGAAATTGGAAAACTAGAGGCATTTAAATATAAGCTTTCTTAAGAGAATTTTGGTGAGAAAAGAATCCGTATTGTAAGTGAGAGCAGCAAGAGGCAGCCAAATGCCCAGGCAGACAGGGGCGGGTCCCTGGTGAAACCCCACCTCCATGCTGAAGACAGTTTAAAGCCTGAAAGCCAAGTTACAAGTTAAATCCTCCCACCAGATGGAGGACTTGTCTTCCCGTTTGGTGCACTTTCCTCACAAACCAATCAGCACACACCCGCCGTTCAGAGTCCATAAAAGGCCCCAGACCCAGCCACACGGGAGGAACTTCAAGTAGGGGAACCATTCCCCAGAACCCCACATTGCCTCACTGTTGAAAGCCGTTTTCATTCCTCGATAAAATTATTCTCCGCCCTCCTCACCCTTCAATGTGTCGTGTATCCCCATTCTTCTTGGGTGCACTACAAGAGCTTGGGAACTGCTAAAGCGGGTACAAGCTATACCACAGGCGAGAGCTGAAGCACGCCAGCATGGCCAAGCGAGGCCTGGGCAGGGCTTCGCCAGCCGGGAGGTCCCCAGTTTACAAGTGACCCCAGTTACAAACTCCTGCGTCATAATGGGAACAAATACCTGGTATGAAATGAGCACAGTTCATCACAGCAGCAAACAATATCAAACAGAACTTTATTTGCAAACCAGAGGCCACAGAACAAAGGCTACCTCTCTTTCACATGGAAATATCCATTATCTTTGAACATGAAAGGAAATAATTGGTTTCTTAAGTTTGTAAGAGGTTGCATTCATTACTTTATCAGACAACCTCCAGAATTTGAAATAGTCTGTGTTTTCTGATTTCTCCCTGAAGAATTAGTATAATAAATAAATCCCTAAATATATGCAATATACCATCTAAATTAGGGTTTAACCTCATGGCTTATTTTCAATAAAAACCAGAAACATTTATTTAACTCCTTTTATGGTCCTAAAATAGTAAGTTTTATTAATTCCTTTATATAACACATATTCCATGCAACAAGAATAGGTGAAGTAAGCAGCACGCTGAGATCAAGGAGCTTTCCTCAGAATCACCGTCTGTTTCAATCTGGGGGTGATAATAAATGCTTTTGGGGGAGACAATGGGAAACCGATGAAAGCAGAGGGGCTCAGAATTGGAATCAAACACCTCCCTCTGACTCAGGTGATTGAGAAGGTGTCTTTAAGGGAGGAGACCACCCCTCATATTGTCTTATGCCCAGTTTCTGCCTCCAAAGAAAGAAGAAGTAAAAACTAAAAGGCAGAAATGAAATCCACAGGCAGACAGCCCCGCGCCGCACCCTGGGCCTGGTAGTTAAAGATCGACTCCTGACCTAATTGGTTCTGTTATCTGTAGATTACAGACATTGTATAGAAATGCACTGTGAAAATCCCTATCTTGTTTTGTTCCCATCTAATTACCGGTGCATGCAGCCCCCAGTCACGTACCCTCTACTTGCTCAATCAGTCACGACCCTCTCACACGCACCCCCTTAGAGTTGTGAGCCCTTAAAAGGGACAGGAATTGAAAACGGACAGGAATTGAAAAGGGGCAGGAATTGCTCACTCGGGGAGCTCGGCTCTTGAGACAGAAGTCTTGCCGAGGCCCCCGGCCGAATAAACCCCTTCCTTCTTTATTTCGGTGTCTAAGGAGTTTTGTCTGCGGCTCGTCCTGTTACATCTTCATGGTGAATTTGACATGTGGCAAACCCTTACAAACACTACGTATCTACAGAGCTCTGTGACTTACAAACGTGTCATTCACTTAATTTCATTAATTATCGTGCCATGAAAAAACTGAAGATACGAATCTAAATTAGTGAAGCATACAAATTATAGGGAGATGCAATATAGCACTTTTTCGGCCTCTGAGCCAAAGCTAAGCCATCATGTCCCCTGTGAACTGGACATACATGGCCGGTTCCTGCCTTAACTAACGACATTCCACCACAAAAGAAGTGAAAATGGCCTGTTCCTGCCCTGACTGATGACATTACCTTGTGAAATTCCTTTTCCTGGCTCATCCTGGCTCAAAAGCTCCCCTACTAAGCACCTTGTGACCCCCTACCCCTGCCCGCCAGAGAACAACCCCCTTTGACTGTAATTTTCCTTTACCTACCCAAATCCTACAAAACAGCCCCACCTCTATCTCCCTTCACGGACTCTCTTTTCAGACTCAGCCCGCCTGCACCCAGGTGATTAAAAAGCTTTATTGCTCACAGAAAGTCTGTTTGGTGGTCTCTTCACACAGAGCGCATGACAGTACTCAGATTAAAAGCTCAGACCTGGCAGAAATAACAGACAAGTTATCTGGCCACATACTAGACATGTCATCTTAAGCGAGCAATTTTAACTGTTCTGTACTCTGTTTCCTCTCATAAAAAGGATCAAAATCAACGTGACTAATCTGTGATAATTTTAAAGGATGGCCCTGTGAAATAAAAATCTAATCTTGGACCCCAATTTACTATGTGCCAAAAGGAAAAAATTAAGCTGAAAGCTGAGTCATTCAAGAAACTGCCTTTCCTTTTGTTCTTATGCAGATAGCTACCGATAAAAGGTTAAGTATCTGCACAGGTAGCTAGCTACTCCATGCTCACCTTATCTTAGGTGTTGACTGACCGACATAATTGACTATTACTCTGCCCGCTCCTTTTCCCTTGCAACAGGTAGATTCAGTAATGTGACCATCTGCTCCCTCTTTCCCCTTTAAGTATTGAAACCCTCAAAATCTTCTTTGGAAAATGCCATGAACCACAGATTGTTCCAGTGAATTTGAGATCCTTTTCTCTGGGCATGTCCTTAACCTTTGCAAAATAAACTTCTAAATTGATTCGAGACCTGTCTCAGATACTTTTTGGTTTCCAGCTTCAAAATTATTTCATACTGCTTCTCCTGAGAGGTGAGGTCTGTATCTCCTTCCCTTACATTTATACTCTTCTCTCCCTGACCCACAGAATGTGTTGGGAGTGATGCATTATCACTTTCCAGCCTCAGGCAACAAGAAACTGATAACTTCTACTTTCCGTTTCCTGGGGCACTTGCTCCTGGAACCCAGCCACCATGCTGTAAGGAAGCCTAAGCTTCCCTGCAGAGAGAAAATAGCAGGCATCAACTTATCAGCCAGTAATAGCCATAATAAAAGTAGATCCTATAGTCCCAACTGATGCTGCATGGGGCAAAGATGAGCTGTCTGTGATGAACCCTGTCCAAATTGTATAACAGATCCTTAAACACAAGAAATGATTGCTGTTTTCAGCCGCTAAGCTTTGGGGTTGTTTGTTATACAGCAGAAGTAACTGGAAGCCTGCTGCATGGTGTCATTGTGAAGATTAAACAATGTTAATAGGTAAAGCATTCAGAAGAGTGTCTACAAAAAGGTGGGCACTGCATTTTAGTCATAATCATAAAAGATCTGCATTATTTAGTAAGATAGCTGCTAGCCACATGTAGCTGTTTAAATGTAAATTTAAGCCAAATGAATTTAAATAAAGTTAAAAATTCAGTTCCTCAGTTGAATTAGCCACACCTCAAGCGCCCAGTGGCCATGTGTGGCTAACTGCTACCATACTGGACAGGCCAGATAAAGAACATTTCCACCATCCCAGAAAGTTTTTTTGGACAGTGCTGTTGAGTGTTACAAAGAATAACCAACAAGAAAGGTGCAGGGTGGAGAATATATTGTGATCTACCTTAACAATCCAATGAAAAATAGCTTTCAAATAAAAAGGAACTATTCATACCTAATGTCTAAAACATTTATAAACTTCAGTAGGTGTCAGGCCTCTGAGCCAAAGCTAAGCCATCATATCCCGTGACCTGCGCGTACACATCCAGATGGCAGTTCCTGCCGTAACTGACGACATTACCTTGTGAAATTCCTTTTCCTGGCTCATCCTGGCTCAAAAGCTCCCCACTGAGCACCCTGTGACCCCCTACCCCTGCCCACCAGAGAACAACCCCCTTTGACTGTAATTTTCCTTTACCTACCAAATCCTGTAAAACGGCCCCACCCCTATCTCCCTTCGCTGACTCTCTTTTCAGACTCAGCCCGCCTGCACCCAGGTGAAATAAACACCTTGTTGCTCACGCAGAGCTGTTTGGTGGTCTCTTCACACGGACGCACATGACAGTAGGTTTAATTTTCCTTCAATTTACACTAATAATTTGCTGAGAAACACTGTATCCCTCCTTCTTCTTCACCCCTAGCTGAATCATGTCTGAATCACGAACAAATTATTTAGTCCAAATAGCAAAGGTTGTTGCATTATTTATAAAAGTCAAAAAACAGCAACACCTGCATATTTGCAATGAGATAATAAGAACATATCTAAGTCACTGTGTTTCATTTGATGAAATAACATGCACTATTTAAAGATCTACGAAATTTTTTGTGAAGATATGGGAAAACACTATGACCCAATGTTGAATTTCAAAAGCTGGACTCAAAATCTTACATGCACTACAATCCAACTAGTTTTTTTAAAAAAGAAAAACACAGGAAGATATAAAGCCAAAACCAAAATACTAAGTGATTCTGGGTGCCAAAATAATGAAATTAATTTAATTTTATCTTTATACTTTTACGTAACTTTCTAAAATGAGTATGTACTACTTTTGTACCAAGATGGTAGACACTTTAAAAAGTATGTAGAGCAGAGGCTGTCAGTCATTTGAGAGTCACAGACCCCTTTGTGAGGTCTGAGGGATGCTAGGTTTCCTATTTCAAAATTTTGCCTCTCGGTTCTGTGAGTTCTTGAACCCAAATTAATATAAGGGCAAGTGATGTAATAAGAACGACATCCAAGTTTCTGCTTGAGCAACATAGTGGACATGGTCCCATTCATTGTGATGGGAAATATCTGAAAATAAAACAAGTTTGCTTGGTGTTATGATTTGAATTTTGTCACCCCCTCCTAAATTTATATGTTGAACTCCTAACCCCCAATACCTCAGAATGTATTTGGAGATAGGAACTTTACATAGGTCATCTAGTTAAAATGAAGTCATCGGGATGGACCCTAGTCCCATATGATTGGTATCCTTCTGAAAAGGGGGAATGTGCAGATAGACACAGGGGAAAGACCGTGTGAAGAAAAAGGCAGAGATCTGGATGATGCTTCTTTTACAAGCCAAGGGACACCAAAGATTGCCAGCAAATCACCAGAACCCAGGAGAGAGGCATGAAACAGATTCTCTCATAGCCCTCAGAAGGAGGCAACCTTGCTGACACATTCCTCTTGGACTTCTCTGTTGTTGAAGCCACCCTGTCTGTGGTACATTGTTAGGCAGCTCTAGCAAACAAATTCACTTGGCCTCTCGAGGACAACATCACAGTTCAGTTTTGAACATGCAGAGATAGAGGTAAGTAGGGGACATCCAGATGGAAATACACATTGAGCAACTGGATCTGTTCCACTCAGAAGCTCAGGAAGAACTGCCAGAGCTCCACTCTAGGATGAACAGCCAGAACTCCACTTTAGGACAGAGAGGAAGGAGTTTCCAGAAGAGGTAAGTAGTCAGCTGGATTAGATGCTATAAGAGAGTGCAACTAAAATACAAAGGAAAATGGTGCCACTACTATGTTAGATAGTATTAAGGCTTCTCAAAAGGTTAAAAATATAACTACTATGTGATCTAGAAATCCCACTTCTGGGTACATATCCAAAAAAAGGATTGAAATCAGGATCTTGAGGGCACTCCCATGTTCTCTGCAGCATTAGTTACAAAAGCCAAGATGTGGAAGCCACCAAAATGCCCATCGATAGACAAAGGGATAAAGAAATTGTGGCATATGAAAATGGAGTATTATTCAGCTTTATAAAGAAGAAAATCCTGCCAAATGTGACAACATGGGCAAACCCTGAGGACATTATGCTAAATGAAATAAGCCAAACACCGAAGGACAAATACTAGATAATTCTGTTTATATGAGGTATCTAAAATAGTCAAACTCATAGAAACCAGAGAGTAGAATGGTGTTTGCCAGAGGCTGGGCAGGCAGGGGAAAAGGGATAGTTGCAGATCAACAGGCATAAAATATAAAATTTCAGTTACACGAGATGAGTAAGTTCTAGAGATCTGACAATACTATATTGTGCACTTAAAAATTTGTTCAGAGAGTAGACCTCATGTTAAATGTTCTTACCACAATACATATGTTTTTTTTTCTTCTTTTTTTTTGGAGACGGAGGTCTCGCTCTGGCCCAGCTGAGTGCAGTGGCCGGAATCTCAGCTCACCTGCAAGCTCTGCTCCCGGGTTACGCCTATCTCTGCCTCAGCCTCCCAAGTACGCTGGGACTACAGCGCGCCCGCCACCTTCGCTCCCGGGCTTAGTTTTCTGTATCTTTTTAGTAGAGACGGGGTTTCACCGTGTTAGCAGGATTGTCTTGATCTTCTGAACCTCCGTGATCCGCCTGTCTCCAGCCTCCCAAAATGCTGGGAAGGCTTGAGCCACCGCGCCCGGCCCCTTACCACAATTTTTAAAAAGAGAGAGAAAGAAAGAAACAGATAACCTGCTAAAGTTTGAATATGATCTGTCCCCTCCAAAACACATGTTGAAATGTGGTCCCCAGTGTAGCAGTGTTGAGCTGTAGTAGGACCTTTAAGAAGTGCTTGGGTCTTGGGGATTCCATGCTCATGAAGGAGTTCATGCTCTTCTCACAGAAGTGAGTAAGTTCTCATGGGAGGGGGTTAGTTACTGGGAGTGTAGATTGTTATAAAAGCGAGTTCAGCTTCCTCGGCACTTTCCTGCTTCCTCTCTCACCATGTGATTTCTTCCACTTTGTCACTGATGTCATGAAGCAGCAAGAGGCCCTTACCAGATATGGCTGTCCAATCTTGGACTTCCCATCTTCCAGAACTGTGAGCTAAATAAACCTCTTTTCTTTACAAATTACGCAGTCTTGGGTATTCCGTTATAGCAACAGAAAACAAACGAAGACACAACCCAAGAGAAATCTTTAGAAAGAGGCTGGAGAAAAACTGAGATAAATCAGGCCACACAGAAATTCCTAAGAATACATGGGAAACCTTCAGTTTCTAATTTAGGAGCAGCTTGGGATTTTTTAACTTCCCTCTTGTTGGATTTTACTCCCTGTTTGTCTGTAGTTTCTTGAAGTAAACGTTCTTTAAAAATGCTAAAGATAAAGTAAAACAAAAAATGAAATAAATAGACAAAAATAAAATAGAAAGAAAAACAATCCACAGAAGATCTTTGGTGGCCTTGCTGGAGCAGTTTTCCAATGAAGTGGATGGCAAGATACAAGCTGGATTCCCTGGGTTCAGGAACAGAGACACTGAGCTCACTGTGCTCCTTCTAGAAGCCCAGTCTGAGCAAGCAAGGAGGGTAGGGTAGTTCACCCTCAGGGTGAAGGGAAGAAATTTGTGTTTGGAATTTATTTATTTTTTTTTTTTAGGCGGAGTCTCGCTCTGTCGCCCGGACTGGAGTGCAGTGGACGGATCTCAGCTCACCGCAAGCTCCGCCTCCTGGGTTCACGCCATTCTCCTGCCTCAGCCTCCCGAGTAGCTGGGACTACAGGCACCCACCACCTCGCCCGGCTAGTTTTTTGTTTTTTTTTTTAGTAGAGACGGGGTTTCACCGTGTTAGCCAGGATGGTCTCGATCTCCTGACCTCGTGATCCACCCGTCTCGGCCTCCCAATGGAATTTATTTTTTAAGTGGATGAAACCAAAGTATTTATATGTAGAAAGGAAGGAGCAAAAACGAGAGACAGAGAGGGAGTATGAAGCAATGGCCTTGAGATGATTTCCATATGAAGGAAGGGAGTTAAGTATCGGAATAGAACAGGATACACTTTTTCCTGAGGCCTTCCTTTATAGTGGGTGGAAGAAAGTTGCGGGAACACGTGCCTCTGTTGTCTTTTAACATAAAAAGCAAGGCCTGTTGTGGTGGCTTACGCCTGAAATCCCAGGATTTTGGGAGGGCAAGGAGAGATTACAGGTTTTGTGAAACCTCATCTCTACAAAAAAATCCCCCAAAAAATAAGATAGCTAGGAGTGCTTGTGCGTACGTACCTGTAGTCCCAGCTACTTGGGTGGTGGCTGAGATGGGAGGATCAAATGAGGCCAGGAGGTGGAGGCTGCAGTGGGCCATGATTGTGCCACTGTACTGGGAGGGTGGGTTAGCCTGGGGGGGTGAGACCCTGTCTCACACACAAAAAAAAAAAAAAAACAGAAAAAGCAATGGTAAGCCAGTGTAAAATGCACTTGCAGTCCCAACGACTGGGGAGGCTTCGGTAGGAGGATTACTTGAGCCCAGGAGTTCAAAGCCAGCCTAAGGAACAGCCAGGGAGGAAGCAATGACATCTGTTGGTAACTAGGAAGGCGAGGACAGAAGAGAGGACTTCAGCAGACAGTAGGCTCAGCAGAGAGACCGAAGGGAGGTGTCAGGGAAAATAATGCACAATGGCATTCAGGACACAGCTGAGATGTGCACCCCAAATCTCTAACTGTACGAGCCCACTCAGGGAGTGCCATGCAGGCTGGAAGCCAAGCAGAATAACAAATCAGGATCAGAATGGAAAGCAGACAGAGCTAGAGTACAAAAGAGAACAGTTTAGGGTGAGATGGTTCCAGAATTGATGATGTCTGATTCACACTAGTTTATTACAGCACTATCAATACTAACAACAGCCACCACCACAACTGTGGAGCATTTATGAGCCAACATTAAGCTAAGCATTGAATCTTCACAGTAAACCTATAAAATGGTTACCAGTGTTATCCTCACATTACAGATGGGGAAACAGAAGCACAGAAAGGTCAGGCAATATTCCCAAGGTCAAGGTCACATGGCTACCAAGTGGCAGTGCCTGGATTCAAACCAGGCAGTGTGGATCCTGCGTGCTCAAACACGCTTTCTCTTACTCTCAGTGTCTGCATACTTAAAACACGACTTCGGAGAGAGTGCTGTCCATCTACCAATGCCTAAAGTACATTTTCATTATTTTTCTTTCAATAATATTTCATCATTTAGCCACTTTTCTGTTAAAATGCTAAATGATGGCCTATTCTCTCCTATTTCACAACTTGGTTTAGAATAAAGCCTCCTCTAACTTCAAAACTATGGATTCCAATGAGCACAGCAAGAAGCAGGATATGTTTTGAAAATGCTCCCACCAGGCTCCAAAGCAGTTTTACCAGATGAACAACCGAAAAACTCTACTATTTGCCCTTATCATCAATCAATCACCCTCCTAACTCCCAAATCACAGCTCACCTTACGCAGGTCCTAACCTGGGATCCCTACAGCCTTGCTGCCTCTCCAAAAACAAGCCCACCACTTCATTTTGAGAATCTTCTGCACACAGCAAGAGCCACTGAAACAGGCAGAGCTTGGTTCTAGCTGATAAGTGTGATTCTCTTCCACAGCACCACAAATAAAAAATGTACAACACAAAGGCCAGTGTTTAGCCTTTGGGTTTTTCCTGGGCCCAGTGCACTTTGGTAAGTTTGCTGTATTCTGAGGACCCACTAGGTATGTGTGTTTTGCCAAGATCCTGTTGAGATTACAACAGGGAACTGAGGAGGAGACATGAAGCATGGCTGGAAGTCAACCTAAAAAGTCAAAAGCAATTTTCTAGCTTGTTTCCAAGTAACACTTGCATTTCTAACTGACCCCAGTGGTCAGAGGAGCTGAGACAGAACGGCGGGGAAATGGCATTCCTCACACCCAGTGGGCATGGCTTGAGGGTTGCTAACATTTTTTGGTCTAGATTATCAAGATGGCTAAATGTCTAAATGTTCATTTCTCAAAAGGGGTTTTTCTTCATTCACCATTGCCACCAGCTCCCTCTATGATACTGAACAACTCACTTCACCTCCCTGGACCTCAGTTTCCTCATCGGAAAAATTACAAGCAGGAGCTGATGTCCTTCGTGGTTCTCAGAATTCCACTATTCCCCAACCTTCTGCAGCCTCATTCACAATGCACTCAGGGCTGACACTGCTGGAGATGAAGACACAAGTCCATCCTCCATGTCCACAAGGCCAAATCCAAACAGCTCTCAAATCCAACCAGAGACTCCAGACAAGGCAGCCATTGTAACCTCTCCCAAGCAGCTTTGTGCCGACCAAGATCAAGATAAAGAATGGTTCAGATAACAATTCTTCCTCTCCTTACCAGGAAAGGGTGCGCATTCTCAGAAGCTAGGGTTTCCTAGCAAACCGAACCAACAAACTCTTGATGGGAAAGGGACTTGGTTGATAAGTGGGTAACCCATATCAAGGTTAGCTGGAATATAGCTTTTAAGCACACACACACACACACACACACACACACACACCCTTTTTTTTTTTTTTTTAAGCAAACATTCAAATCACAGTATCTGAGAAGGGCCTATTTTTTGGTGTAGATTACCAAGATGGCTAAATGTCTAAATGTTCATTTCTCTAAAGGCGTTTTTCTTCATTCACCATTGCCACCAGCTACCTCTGTGATACTGAACAAGTCACTTCACCTCTCTGGGCCTCAGTTTCCTCATCTGAAAAATTACAAGCAGGAGGTGATGCTCTTCATGGTTCTCAGAATTGCACTATTCCCCAACCTCCTGCAGCCTCATCCACAATTCACTCTAGGCTGACACTGCTGGAGATGAAGACACAAGTCCATCCTCCATGTCCACAAGGCCAAATCCCAACAGCTCTCAAATCCAATTGTTTCATAACCCTTTTCACAGCAACATCAAATCTGACAAACTCATCTGGTAGCAAACACTGCACTGACCTGATGTGAGGCTATTTACAATCTCCATTCCACTTAGTTTGCTGCATAAACATTAATGGATTTGATTAGACCCTTCCGAGGGAGTCACATCATTTAGAGTTTAGACTACCAGCCCCAAGGGTTTCCAACTGTCACAACACTAAGAGTAAGGAGATTGCTGAGAGTACTGCACTTGCTCAAGGTCACATAGTTAAAAACTGGTAAGAGCCTGGGACAAAAATCCTGTTTCAGGACAGAATCCGTAACTACTCCACCTACTGCCTCTCAGTCCTACTGTGGTAGAGCTAGGACCTATTATCTAGTCAGTAGCTAGCAGCTTACTACTAGTGCAAAACAACCTCTTTTAAGTTAATTCTCTTTGTTTTTTGAGACAGAGTCACTCTGTCACCCAAGCTGGAGTGCAGTGCAGGATCTCAGCTCACTGCAACCTCTGCCTCCCAGGTTCAAGCAATTCTCCTGCCTCAGCCTCCCGAGTAGCTGGGATTACAGGCACACACCGCGAGGCCAGGCTAATTTTTTGTATATTAGCAGAGACAGAGTTTCACCATGTTGCCCAGGCTGGTCTCGAATTCCTGAGCTCAGGCAATCCACCCTCCTTGGCCTTTCAAAGTGCTAGGATTATAGGCATGAGCCACCACACCCAGCCAAGTTAATTCTTTAAATACAGTTTAAATAACTGCCCACAATAATAAAAGAAGAGAATCCAAAGCGAGTTCTACAAAATAAAATCATCCCCAAATTATTCCTATTTGGTTACAGAAATAACTAAAGTCAGAGTCTCTAAGACCATCTACCCACAGTAGCAATCATAAAGACACAGCATGTGCCCAAGCTCAAGAATATGTTGTAGAGAGAACAAATGGGCTTAAACGGAATTGGAGAACACTGTTGTTAGTATACAAATAAGTGCTGAACTCTGTAGTGAAACTTGAAGCAGCTACCAGTTTCCTATCAATTCCTAGACAAACAGCTGCTACAGCGCCACCTTTCCCCAAAAAGGCAGCTGTGACTGGGCAGGGATGGGTCTCCCAGATGGCACCCACCTGCCAAAGTCCAGCCACCCATGAAACAAAATCCCACCCAACCCCAGCTGCATACAGTCCCTCAATTACCTGTATTTTGTTAAAATTCCTGAAATGCTACCATGAGACATGAGCACTGGAGTCTGATTCTGGGTTACAAAGTCCACTCTGGGAACAGATGGAAGCCCAGACAACTTCCCCAATAAAATGCGCAGAAGTCAGCAATGCCTAGCTATAAAAACTTATTTTCAGATGCATTTGGCTAACGGGTGCCTTGAAAAATTATCATTACTAATGATAATTATCATTTTAACGGGAAAATGCATTTCAACCTACAATCTAATTACTTAAATGTAGTATTTGGGGCATAACCTATCCTTAAGCTGGGGCTTCCTTCTTAAATGTCACATAGGTTGAGAAGGGAAGTAACAAAGATGATCCAGAAAGAAAAAGGACTTTATGCTAACCCTCAACAGAATAACTGAATTTGGCTGGATAAAAAGGGAACAGGACACTCGTGAGAGGCAGAAGGCTGGGGCACTCAGAGCATTCCTGAACCCCAGGTTGCTACCAGAACAAAGGACTGAAACTCGAGTGATGTCAATATAAAGAAACATCTTAAAAAAAAAAAAAAGAAGAAGAAGAAACCTAAATATTTACCATCCCTGGCTTCAATTTGAACTGAAGGGAGAAAAATAACTTGGCAGAGTCAGAGAAAGTCCCTAGCCTACTCCACACGGTCTCAAGTTTACCATTTGAAGTTATTTCTTAAAGCCACAGAACTCCAACACAGCTGACAGCTACAGCCCCCCATCCTCCCCCACCTTCCACCTCGCCCAAAGCTCCACCTTGGGAGGAAATCAACTCTAGGATCTCAGTGTCTTGAGAGGCCAAGGACCTCAACTTCTGGACTCTTCCAGAGTATCTCAAACAATGGTTTGCATTCAGGATACAAGAGAAGGCCCATCTGACCTGGCCTCACCCCAGACTGGAACAAGGTCAGCTCTCCAGTTATTTGCTTTGAGACACAGGCCAGGAAGCCACCAACTGTGCCTCTAAGACAGAAGACTGAGGAGATTCCCACAGACCCTTGCTGATGGCGGCACCCATCAATGGGGTCCTCAGAGAGGGGTGTGAGGAAAAGCAATACCCATGGGGCTCAAGGACTGGGAGGGCTCCCTGCGGACTCTCTCCGCATCTTCTTTTCCTGTTCTCCAGCCCCTCCCTCCCTCTTTTGCTGTCCCTCCTCCTTTTGCTATTTTTGGTGCTGTCCATTTGCAGACTTTTCCAAAGTCTTTATTTACTGATAGCACTGCCTGTCTCCCGGGAAGGGGCTGGGTGGCTGCACAACAGGAATGGAGAGAGACTCTGACTAACGGCCCTTGCGAACCTTTAAAATTACACATTATGTCCGCTCAAGAAAGAAATGGAATTATTTAGAAGCCATTTGTTTGAAGCGACCTTAAAGCAACAGGGCTTCAGAAATCTAATATTGCTTCAGATTATTTCTGAAAGGTGGTACGTCATAAAGAATGAGTTGCTACTTTAAAATAATTGTCAACCGCAGCATTCACGGGGTGTTGGCGGTGTCAGGCACTGTTCTGGATGCTTCCTGGGCAATCTCATTCTACCCTCGCAGCATCTGTAAGGAAGTGTCTCTCATTACCCCCATTCGCAGATGAGGAAAATGAGGCACACGTGTTCAATAACAAGCCTCGGTGTGTAGGAGGACAGGATCCAACCCAGACAACGGAATCCCGGAGTCCACACTCTCAGCCATGCTGCTTAACAGTGTATGTAAGTGGCGGTGGCCTTGGGTTTTATCTAGTGACCCACGCCTTTAGGTGGCTTTGTTAAACTACCACCGATGAAGCACACAGCTGGGTTGCATACAGGTCAACATTCACCCACCCAAGGCCCTTAAACACTAAGAAGCTGCCTCTCTCCAACGACACTACGGTATATGATGAACACTGGAACATGCACATACCTTCTTGTGGTGTAAAAATCATCTTCATAAAAAAATAAGATTGAAGTCAGCTGTAGGTGAATGAAATGTGTGCTGACTTCATTTTTTAAAAATCTTGATAGCACAAAATTTCCCAATATTAATTTTAACTGCAAAAAACAAAAGATTGACTGGGCACAGTGGCTCAAGCCTGTAATCTCAGCACTTTGGGAGGCCGAGGTGGGTGGATCACAAGGTCAAGAGATCAAGACCATCCTGGCCAACATGGTGAAACCCCATCTCTACTAAAAATACAAAAATTAGCTGGGCATGATGGCACGTGCCTGTAGTCCCAGCTACTCAGGAGGCTGAAGCAGGTGAATTGCTTGAACCTAGGGTTGAACCCAGGAGACGGAGCGTGCAGTGAGCACAGATCGTGCCACCGTGACACAGCGAGACTCCGTCTCAAAGAAAAAAAAAAAAATCACTCATGTATAAACTACTTCATCTCCCTCTATACCTATCATAAAGGTAAAAAACCTTTCTCTAGCTATTGAAAAGCACCTTATTCACAGATGTATGTGTTCACATTATTGCTCAAAAACTATTATTCAATGGTTGCCACAAACATAATTTGTACCAGCAATGTTAATTACATGGCACCTAAAATCTTTCAGAAAAAATATTTAAAAGAAAGGAAAGGAATAAAGAAAATTTTCAATCATACACATGAAATAGGGACACACAGTACAAGACATAAAAGTTCTCACCCAAATAACACGCTTTTCAATGCACTTTCACATTCATTCTTTTATTTGAAATCCCTAATCCCAAGAAGTTAGGTAATATCATCATTCTGTAAATAAATCAGTGGCCTACATGATATCACTGGGTGGAGGCAGAGAAATGAGCCAAGCAGAAGAACCAAAGCTTAGGAGGACATTTTCCCCACCCGCTACAACAGCGCACCACTCAGACATACCACAGTCAAAGGCAGGAATCCCAACAGGATGCAGAACTCGCCGGAAAACCCTGACTGAAGTCAAACACCTCTTTCCCCTAGTGGACGTGGGGAAGTGAAGGTTTGTAACTCTGATCCCTAACACAGTTCCTGCAACACAGTAGGAGTGCCTGAGACATCTGCTCCAGCGGACATGTGAAAGCAAATTCTCTCACTGCAGAAGGGCTGCCGGGTAATCAAGTCCCCGAGTTCACTGTAACTTTATAAGCAGTTTTGTTAAGACCCTATTTGGTAGAACAGAATGTCCACTGTACTTACACCCCATTTGCCAAATGCCCACAGCTTTTACAAACATAAATAAGTAGATTCTTTTCAGCGCTGGACAACTGATACACCCCACAGCTTCACACCCTTGTTGGGTAAGTCCTTTCTGAAGGATGTAAATATACCACCACGCTCCTGGATTCATCAAAATCAACAGAAGGTTCCAGTTTGCAAAGATTCAAAAGAAAGGCTATAAATAGCAGCACATTCCTAAACCCAGCATGGGGAGCTAGCTCTCAAATGGATTTTCACAGGACTCCAATTCATCCCCAACTGCCAGATCCATAAGAGGACGCTAAATCCAAGCTTACACAACCTCACCAAAGGCTACTGCCCAATTTCCAAATGGCTGCGATTCCTAATAGATCTGTTCATGTACATTCCTTGCAAGAGGACAACCAAGAACTAAGTTAGAAATTATTTAAACTATGGGAGGAAGGCTAAGTAGCAAGGGCCAGAAAAAAACCATCAAATAGGAGGAAACACACCATCTCAGCCTGTCTCCAGCAGCAACGGGAAGAACTGGGGTCAAGGGGGTGATCCTTTAGAACATCAGTGAATTCCTTGGAGCTTACAGAGAGCTGGTGCAGGAAACCAATCCTTGGGGAGCTAGATCCCTGGTTTCTGGGCACAACTGGCACCTCTCAGGGTTAGAAGTCCAGCCAAGTCATTTCCACCCTGCAGAATAGGACACAAACTAATCACATGGGGAAAAAAATGGGTGGTGCTGAGCCGGCTGGAGGGAAGCAAGAGTGTCAGAAAGGAAGACTGACCCAGCTCCCGACCAGGCAGAGGGAGAGAGGAAGATGGTGACTGATGCCCCAGTGGAGTGTTGGGGGTTTATGAGTTTCATATCCAGGGCCTCTAGGATGCTCAACTACTTCACCACCAACTGCTAACAGCAACTAACCTTTACTGGAATTTTTACTTACATTATCTTTTCTTATCTCCACAACTCTGAGACAGGTGTTATTATTAAACCCATCTTAGAAATGGAGACGATCAAGAGCAAAGTATTGAAGTTGAAGTCACTCATCTAGGGAATGGCTGGGCCAACATTTGAACCAAGGTCTGTTGCAGGCAGGGCCCAAACTCTGAAGCAAGACTACTCCCCAGGAAGCAAGGAAGCAAAAGCAGAAACTGGCTTTTTTCTTGGCTGTACTGTGTTCAATTTGTTTCCTAGCTGTGAGGCCCCAGGCAAGGTCAATTAGCATCTCTGTGCCTCAGTTTCCTCATCCATAAAATAATAATAGTTTCTCAGCCTTATATGAGATTACTAGGGTTTATCCAAGTTAAGTACTCGATAAATGCTAGCCATTATTGCTGTGATTATTATCATCTGTGGTAATATGAACAAAGCAGTTGCTATCCTCACCAAGCTCACAGCTCAGCTGGGGATATAAACTAAAACATCCAGAAAAGGACGAGGAATCACATGAGCTGGACTGCATGGGGCAGTGTTAAATGTGGGGTGCAGAAAAGATAAGCCCTGGGGGTGAGTGAGCAGCGACCACAAAGCGCTGCTCAGGTGGCACCACAAGGCCAGTCAGACACCCACATCCCCGCATGCAAGCCAGTGTTTCTCTTCCTTCCAGGAACAGGAAGCAGATAATGACTAAACAGAGAACTACAAAAGTCCTAAACGGAGGGTTTTCCAATTAGTCACAGGTTAGGTCGGGCCATGTTCCTGCAAGACAGGCATGTGGGCTGGCTTCTGAGAACATAGGAACTGGAAAAGGAGGATGAGTGAATGTGGAGCTCCAAGGATATGTCCCAGCTGAAGTCCCCTGGTGCAAAGTCCCCGCTACTGCTGTTAGAGAAAGGGCAAGGTAAAGGAGGCAGTGGGAGAGAAAAGAAAGGTCACTTCAGAAAAGGCAAACGAAGTAACGACTAAACAGAAGTAATCAGGAAAATCCTAGACATAGGGAAGTCGATGTTAAGGAGGAGAAATGAATGTCACTAGCATGAAAACCAAATAAGAATTCTGAAAACCAGCAGCAACCAGTGAGACACACAGAAAAAAAATACTATTAATAATAGTCACATATTGATGCATAATGTGTATACACAGTTACAATTTCAAGCAGTTTTCAGATATTAACTCATTTAATCCTTACAATAACTCTATGGGGTAGGTTCTATTATTTCCAACCCCACTTAGAGATGTAAAACTACAGAACAGAGAGGTTAAGTAACCTATGCCAGGTCACACAGGTAGCAAGTATCAAAGGTGACTTTAATCCAGGCAGCCTGGCTCCAGAACTCCACATTCTGCTCCATTACTGCTGAAATGTGACAGCTCACAGTTTCAACATTCAGTAAAATTCCATGGAATGGGATTCTCCATAGCTCATCTCTATTCTAGATACTACAGTGTTCACGTAGTAGAGTTAAAGAAGGTAGAAAACCTTCAGATAATCATCATCCATCTAACCCAGCAATAAATCTAGAATGACAGAATGGCATTTCCAAGTGAGTCAGTTACTAGGAAGAAAAGGTACATTTAAAAGTTACATTCTTTCCAAGTCAATTTATCTTTTTTTTAATCAAGTGCTAATTGCTAAAAAGTAATTCTGCTGAATTAAAATGCTACCCTGATCTACATATAACACTGATGAAACAGTTGGTTACTTCTCAGATATCCTAAACTTCCTTTTGACTCTTAAAACAATAGAAACACTTTGTATGAAGGGATCAGATTTGTCATCACCCACTTTGTCCAAAATGATCTCAATTATGAATTTAAAATGTTAAGTGAAAAAAGAAAACACATACAAAGCAGTATTTAGAGCTTAAATGGTCCCAGTATAAAAAAAAAAAAAAGACATCAAAATGTTATCAAAGTGGTAAGATTATAAACCATCTTTTTTTCTTTTTAGTGTTTTGTGTCTTAGCACTCCCCACAACTTTTTTTATTTTAATTATTCACAGTACAATCACAAAATGTTTTTGAAAAATGGGAGGAGGTGTGCATAGAAAAGAAGAACCCTGTTAAAAAATACCTCCCAAGTATAGTTAACATTTATGTTTTCTTGCTGGAACTCTGGGGTATTTTTTTCTTTTTCTACTTTTTGCAGTTTCTAAAATGTCCTGATCGTAATCAATTGGTTTCTTTTTTTTTTTTTAACTGTAAGTAATAGACAATAAGGAGCCATCATCACTATAAGGTTGAACCATATGAAATTGTCACTGTAGTGTCAGAGTAATATTAATATTGTAGATAGCAGTAAACCTGAATACTGGAAATCCCTTAGTAAAGAGACTACTAAACCTACAATCCATCATATTGACATTTTAGATGTTTCCATTGGCTGAAAGCTGAGACAGTGCTATGAAATATTTGGTCAAAACCACAGGAAACAACAGTCAAAGAAAACCGTATAACTTCTACTTTATTACACTATAAAACACCATGTAAACACATAAATAGTAAGAAACAGCCTGACAATTTTCGCCCTTGGACAATTTTTTTCTTTCCGACTAAAATCTTTTTTTTTTTTTTTTTTTTTGAGCATGGAGTCTCACTCTGTCACCCAGGCTGGAGTGCAGTGTCATGATCTCTGCTCACTGCAAACTCTGCCTCCCAGGTTCGAGCAATTCTCCTGCCTCAGCCTCCCAGGTAGCTGTGTCTACAGGCGCCCTCCACCAGCTAATTTTTTGTATTTTTTTAGCAGAGACGGGGTTTCACCATGTTGGCCAGGATGGTCTCGATCTCCTGACCTCGTGATCCGCCTGCCTTGGCCTCCCGAAGTGCTGAGATAACAGGCGTGAGCCACCGGGCCAGGCCACCCCACTAAATATTTTAAAAACACTTTTGAGCGTTTATCTTCTAAATAGTAAACTATGCAATTTCAGAGAGATTATTCCAGCCACAATGTTTTCATATTATGAGTTGGTTTTTCCCAATAGGAAAGATTTGTCTGTTCCATTTTTCCAAAACCCAGTTCTCCAACACCAACTGGGTGTCCCACAATTCAATTAAATTCTGACACCACCTGGCATTTAGTGCAGACTCCACAGGTTAAACGCTCAGTCCCACAAGACTAACCCCACTTCAGATGCCAGCTGCAAATGGGGTCCCCAGGCTAACTGCACTTCTGCCTAGGGACTACAAATTGGGGGCTTTCCAGGACCCCCATCAATAAGTTTGGCATTTTGCTAGAATTATCAGAGGCATTCGAACCAGAGCGACTCCATCTTGAATAGGAGCTGGGTAAAATGAGGCTGAGACCTACTGAGCTGCATTCCAGGAGGTCAGGCATTCTAAGTCACAGGATGAGATAGGAGATCAGCATAAGATACAAGTCACAAAAACCTTGCTGATAAACGGGTGCAGTAAAGAAGCCGGTGAAAACCCACCAAAATCAAGATGCCAGTGAAAGTGATCTCTGGTTATCCTCACTGCTCATTACATGCTAATTATAATACATTGACATGCTAAGAAACACTCCCACCAGCACGAGTCAGTTTACGGACGCCAGGACAATGTTGGGAAGTTATCCTATATGGTCTAAAAAAAAGTCGGAAGCCTCAGTTCTGAGAACTGCTCACCCCTTTCCTGGAAATCTCATGAATAATCCACCCCTTGTTCAGCACATAATCAAGAAATAACCATAAAAATAGCCAACCAGCAGCCCTCGGGGCTGCTTTGCCTGTGGAATAGCCATTCTTTATTCCTTTACTTTCCAATAACCTTGATTTCACTTTACTCTTTGGACTTGCCCGGAAGCCTTCCTTGCGCAAGGTCCAAGAACCCGCTTTTGGGGTCTAGATCGGGACTCCTTTGGGTAACAATGACTCACAGAATTCAGAAAATCCCTACACTTATGTTTTATTTTGAAGTTTTATTTATGTTTTTATTTTTATTATGAAGTTTTATGTTTTATTATGAAGTTTTTATTATGAAGCATACAGTTTTCTTATGAAGCATACAGCTCAGATACAGCCAAATGGTAGAGATTGATAGGGCAAGGTATGGCTGGGGAACAGTCATGAAAACAGAACTTCCAAGCCCCCTCCAGGCACACCATCCTCCCAACACATCCATATGTCACCAACCCAGAAGCTCCTAGCCTCCTTGCTGCAGAGTTTTAACCAAGTTTTTACTACACAGGTTTGACTGATGAAATTGTTGGCTGTTGTTGAGTGAACCCAATCTCCAGCCCCTTTCCCTTCCCAGAGATCAGGGATTGCAGCTGAAAGTTCTAAACCTGTAATCACATGGCTAGTTCCCCTGGCAACTAGCCCCCATCCCGAAGCTACCTGGGGGCCCACCAAGAGTCCAAGGATCACATTAGCACAAACTCAGATATGGTCTAAAGGAGCTCATTATGAATAACAAACAATGTTCCTATCACTCAAGAAATCCCAGGGGTTATTTTTAGGAGTCCCAGGAATCAGGGACAAGATCAAATATATCATTTTTATTATACCACAGTGACTCAAAGTCAAGAGTCTTTACTCATTAATATATCAAGATGACACACTGAACCAGTGTGGAAAAGATCAACCTTCTCAATCACAAGTTTGTGGCGGCAGCAGATCAACCCACCATATGGTTCAAGCAAAATAATTCTCTTTCCCTCCTTCAAGTCTTCTCCCATCCCTATCCCTCCCACCCACCCCGGAACTAAGATCCACCAGATCTACTTAGTTTGTGTAACTACTGTTTCCATAATATGTCGGCATTGGATGTACACTGAATTACTTTGAAGCTGATTAGTTTTCCTCCCCCAAAATCTATTTCATCACATCATAAGAAATTAAGAGACTGAGAAAACTCACCAGAAGTGACAGAGATGGAGCCCTTAGCCAAGCAGGACTTACAAATCATCCCAGTGCTGATACGCATAGTTTATTTAGAGATTGCCTTAACACTGACCGCTCTCCAGCCTGGGAAAGAGAAGTAAACAAGGACAAGACCCACAATAGGGCCAAAAAATGAAAATACACCAACATACTTCCAAAAAATAAATGTTTAATGGTTGAGAATTCAATGGTCTGGACCATGTGTGGTGGCTCGTGCCTGTAATCAAGAATTCAACAGACAAGCTGATGTGTATAATTTCAAGGTGTTTAGTCTAACTCAAGAAAAATACATAATTAGTGAATTTTAACCATTAATGAACATTTCTTGGCTTTCACACCATCAAGCCATCAAGACTATATACTTTTTTTTTCGTTGAGACAGGGTCTCACTCTGTAGCCCAGGCTGGAGTGCAGTGGCACCATCACAGCTCACTGCAGCCTTGAACCTTTGGGCTTAAGGGATCCTCCTGCCTCAACCTCCTGAGTAGCTGGGATGAAAGGCACATGCCACCATGCCCAGCTAATTTTGTTCTATTTTGTAGAGACAGGATCTTGCTATGGTTTTCGGGCTGGTCCTGAACTCCTGGCCTGAAGCGATCCTCCTGCCTCAGCATACCAAAGTGCTGGGATTACAGGTGTGAGCCACCATGCTAGGCCAAAACTATACCTGAGCACTTATTTCATGATTCTCATTTCTGAGCACTCCTTAAACTTTGAAAAACTGTTTCTATCTGCATATCATATGGATTGCATTAAATCTTTTCTGCTGCATAGATCCTATTTGTGTTACTTACAAAGGACTGCATTATTTGTTTGATGGCTCGCCCTCTGCCTTCCTACCACCTACACTTCTGCAGATAAGGAAATGGGAACAGCTATCTCAACCGCCCTGCTGACAGCACAGGGCCCTGTCCCCTTCAGCTCAGCCTCTAGGGCTCTTCTATCACATGGCAATGCCTGGGGGCCTCTTCTTGTCCCCTATCCTCCACAACTACACATTAAAGTGCAGTTTCAGGAGCTCTGTCACCTAGCCTCAGTCTCTCCTCTGCAGCCTCATCTCGTGTGACTTCCTCTGAGGGGTCTCTGCCACACCCAGTCTGCACTAACTTCTCTATTCCTACCTCTATGCCTTTGCACACAGGCTGTTCCTTTGCTCAGCACATCATTCCATACACTCCCTTTTAAGGTCCACTGAAAATGCCAAGTTTCAGGCCATGAATGAAGTCTTTTCCATCCCCCTTATCAGAAAGAAAGTCTCCCTCCCTTTGATCCCACACAGCACTTTGTCTGTAGTTCTCTGATTACACCAAACACATTCTCTACTATACTATAATGATTTGTATTCATAGCTTATCTCCCCCTTCTCAATCACAAGTTTGTGGAGAACAAAAACGAAGTTTGTTATTCATTTTACATACCTACACAGCACCTAACGATATCTCAAATAAGCGAAACCTCATTTTTAAATTAACTGCACACTGTAAAGAATAATCTACAAGTTTTATCTGCAATGACTATTAAAAAGGGCTGAGTTGACAATCATGCCTGTGAAATGAGTTTCACCTTCAAAACCCAGCTTCTCGGCTCTATCACATAGCTTTAAACAATGTCCAATGCTTCCCTTTTTCTTTTGGTGGTGGTTCTGTGTTTTGCCTTTAGTAGAGGGAAAGGAGGATGGAAAGAACTGAGGAAGCAGCAAAAGCATTCAGGCCATACAAGCATATGGCACGAACTTGCAAAGAAAAATGAAGGAATGCCTGTTCATTAGCCATCTGCCACTTCACCAATGCCAGGAAATTCCGGGCTGCTGTTTTTTATAAACTGGATAATTCACATGATTGTGTTGGGGACTTCCAGCTATGAAGAACAGTTAGAACATTTGAAAATTAGTGTTCCCAAGTTATACTGTGATAGAAAAGCCCAGTGAATTCTTCAAACTTCCACCTCTTACAGGAATCTGAGATAGCCAGATTATGTTTACATCTATGCATGGGGAAGGAAGGCTTGGCAGATTACTGGTATCGAAAGGAATTCTTTTTAGTCAGTTTTTAACCCTACCTGTCTTGTGAATGTGTAATGTACAGGCTCTTTGTAAGTCTTCTACCACTCAGCTAAATCCATCCAGCCACTCAAAGATTGGTAATGGCATAATTGTCTAACGTGTGTCTTTTCAGGAAATTGAAATTGATATTTCCTATCTCCCTCATGCCAAAATTTGATAAAAATCATTTCTAAACCTAATGACATGTAAATTGAATTACCCCCTCCAAATATTTACTCTAAAAGCAAGCGGACAATGTCTGTAGAATTCCTAAGATAATCATTTCCTGCTAAAAACAAAATCTACATTCAATGTATAAGATGCCTTTGTTTCTCTTTAAGAAGATAAGCCTATGGTGAAAAGCTCAAAACAAATTAAATATAAAACTTTCCTTCTACTAGTGGTGCTGGGCACAGAATACCTGCAATTTCACATAATGCAAAGCACATTTGAGAACAATGAACATACACCTCACATTGACTTCCCCTCCTCTGACTTGAGCAAGGAATTCCCCTTCTCTTCTTCCTGGTTATTCCCTGTAAGTCTCCGTTTCCACATCTCCATAGAACATGGAATAACATGCAACCTGCTCCTCATAGCAGTTGCAAGAATTAAATTTGATCAGGCAAATGTTTTGTACACATTTCATGTGCTCAGCTACCTCAAGAAGCTCTAGACAAAACAAACATGGTGGAAACAATTGCATGTAACTGAGGGCTAAACAACATGGAAAAGATGCAACATGTATCCACTGACTTGTGGACAGTATATTCACAGGAGGCAATAAAGGCAGTGAGAATACCTAGGAAATGTTTCCTGGAAATCCTATCCTTGATCTCAGCTTGAAGGATGGGCAGAGGACAGGATATGTATAGCCCCAAGAAGAGGGGAGGGGATTCCACCTACTCTTATCTCTTTTACTTTCCTGCTCACAGTTGATACTTAGCCAGCATCACCTGGAAACGTGAGAGGAAAAGTCTCCAGACCCATCCCAGTCCTATGGACTCAGCACTCTCGGGTGGGGCTCAGGAATCTGTTTTAACCAGCCCTCCAGCTGGACTTCTGAACATTCAAGTTTGGGAACCACTGCTGTTGCTTTGCTTGATCTTACCTCCTCCTCTCTCTTCGGTGACCACAAGTTCTTTCCACCTGACCAGCTCCTGCAGTTTTGCAGTTGTAAATTTCACTTTCATTTCCTCCAGAGAGCATGCCCAACCTGCACTGGAGTCTAGTTTGTCCATGCATGTCCCACTCCTAGCCCCAGGTTAGGTACTCTGGCCCTGTGTCATACTTTCCTTGACAAGGACTCAGGGACACATCATTTTGCTTGTTTAATTAACTCTCTTCCTGATAACCTACTAGCTCCATAAAGGCAGGTACTGAGTCTATTTTGTTCACATCACTTCATTCTCAGTGCCTTGCACACTCTAAGGCACTTTGTTAATATCTGTTGGATAAATAAGCAAATCAAAGCAGCCATGAAATCATTGGTTTTGAATGGTATAAAGTATTATAACATCAGGAATATGATACATATACAATTCATAGATGCATTTGAAGTAGTGGTTGTAGAAACACAACTGAGTTTCGTTTGTCTTTGAGAAGAGTTTCATGAAGAGATTTAGGTTTTGAAAATCTTTGCATTGAAAATGCTACCAATGTCACACCGTATCACCTGATAAGGCAGTGTTGACTGTTTGTTATTATCATTCTTGGTTGTATTGCTTGTTTGTTATTATCATTGATTTTTCCTCCATGACCAGATTTTTCTGCCTTTGAGCAATCTGGCCCATAGAGGCTGGGAGACAAAACAGCCTCTCACCACTGCAGGGGAAGGGCTATGGGGAGGCTTACATCCAAGATTTGTGGGTGAATACTGAAAACAGTAACTCTCCACTTTATTATAAAGAAAAAGCTTTGGACCAAGAGGCCTAACACCTGCATTCTAGCTCTGGCTTCCTTCCTTCATTCAAATATTTAAATATTTACTCTATTCTCAGGCCCTGTGCTTGGATCCAAGCCTACAATGGTGACCAAGACATACACATAGTTCCTCCCTCACCAAACCCAAAGGTCTGCTCATCTGCTATGGGCTACAGCCACTCCTGACTCCCACAGGACACTGAACCTTTTTGGGTTAGTTTCCCCATCTGCCAAGACAGGGTGTTAATTATAAGATGACCATCAAGGTCCCTTCTGGATCTAAAATATGACTAAGAATAACACAATTACTCCCATGAGTTAGGTAGCCAAAGTTCTTCCTGGTTCTCCTCATCCCACATCCAAGGAGCTGAGAAACCAGACCCCTGAGCATGAGGATCAAGGGCATATATAAACCAAGGAAATTTGCCATAGGCAGTAAGGCTGGATCCACTTCCATAGACAGCCTAACAGAATGGGAAGAGTCCCAGAATGAGGAAAGACACCCACTTAAGTCCTGGCTGTACCAACTCAGTTTCCTCATCTGCTAAATAAAAGCTTGGAGGACACAATCAAGGTCCCTTCCAGCCCTAATACTACAGGACTCTGCTTCCTCATCCTAAGAGTCTCCTTCATCGAAACACTCACCACAGAGCCATGAGAAGACGAACAATAAGCAGTCAGACCCTGGATAATCACAAAGCACGTCAGTGTGACAATTACATCAAATACTGAAGAAAAACTGTCACAATTTTGTGACTACACCTATGGATCAGCTGTCTAAGAATAAACCAATTAGTGAATCTTCCAAAGTTCTTCCAAAAGAAAACGTCATGTTCTACCCTTATGTATTAGGCCATTCTTGCGCTGCTATAAAGAAATACCTGAGGCTGGGCACGGTGGCTCATGCCTGTAATCCCAACACTATGGGAGCCCGAGGCAGGTGGATCACCTGAGGTCAGGAGTTCCAGACCAGCCTAGCCAACATGGTGAAACCCAGTCTCTACTTAAAAATACAAAAATTAGCTGGGCATGGTGGTGGGTGCCTCTAATCCCAGCTACCTAGGAGGCTGAGGCAGGAGAATCGCTTGAACCCGGGAGGCAGAGGTTGCAGTGAGCCGAGATCACACCATTGCTCTCCAGCAGCCTGAGCGACAGAACAAGACCTTGTCCCCCCAAAAAAGAAACACCTGAGGCTGAGTAATTAATTTTTCAAAAAAAGAGGTTTAATTGGCTCACGGCGCTGCAGGCTGTATAGGAAGCATAGTGGCATCTGCTTCTGGGGAGGCCTAAGGAAACTTCCAATCATGGCAGAAGGCAACAGAGGAGCAGGCACATCACATGGTGAAAGCAGGAGCAAGAGAGAGTTGCAGGGAGGTACCACACACTTTTAAACAAACAGATCTCTTGTGAACTCATTCACTATTGTGAGGACAGCACTTCTCATGACGGTGCTAAATCATTCATGAGAAATAAACCCCCATGATCCAATCACCTTCCACCAGGCCCCACCTCCAATACTGGGGATTACCATTCGAAATGAAATTTAGGCAGGGACAAATATACAGACTATATCACCTTATAAAGGTAATGCTTTCCTTTCTTCTTTGCTTAGTTTTGGTGGCTAATGGCTCTGCCCCACAAAACCCCTGCCTCCCAAGAGAACTCTGCCAAGCCCATCGGATCCTACTCCTTCGGACAATGCCCAACGCCCCCTCCTCAAAGCCCCCTCTTTTACACAACCAGCACCAGCACCCAGGGCTCAGGAAGAACAGGTGACAGGAAACCCCTCCAGTAACACAGAGGCCCAAAAAGGAAAATTCTGGAGCGGTTAGGAACTTTGTCTCATCCTTTAGCTGTGATAGGTGAGTATTTAGTTTAGGGTAGGCAATAATAATACACTTTTTCATCACTTACTATGTATGTGCCAAGCACTCATTAGTTTTATCTCATATAACTGACAAAACAATGCCGTAAGGCAGCTCAGCCATATTCTCTCTATAATACAGATAAGGAAAGTAAAGATTTTTTTCTCTCTGTACAGCAGGCACTTTTATTAGTGGCTGGAATGCAGTTATTCACAAGAGTGCACAAACAAAATGGGAGAGGGGGATCAAGTAGGGCTGGCAGCTGGCACGGGAAATGGGAGACACCTGGCTCGGGGGTTGTCTCTGAGATCCTGGGACAGTGCTATCGAGTGAAGAAAAGAAGCCGGGGGCCTTGGGGTATTGCAGGTGGGAATGGAAAACCAGGTCCTCTGAGTTCAACAAGTTTGGCAAAAGGATCCTCAAGGTAAGATGTCTGGCCCCTCTTCCCATCCATCCTCCAGAAAGTCCCTTGGGTAGATTCAGATTCTCTTACAAAGAGAAATGTGTTAGTAACTGGCAGAAGCAAGCAGAGGAGAAATTGGCCCAAACTCTCCATCTAGCCAACAAGTTTCCATTCTAATTGGCACCCATTCATAAAGTCACTTGGAATAAACAAAACCTTGGTTTTTACAGGTATCCTTATTTTCTCAGATTTCACACTAGAATACCAAAGTTGTACTTCTTTTTCTGAAGTGCCACTCATTTAAGGACTTATTTTCTCCATTGGAAATTTTGCTCCTTTGAGCAGCTTTATATATTTATTTCCCAACAGACACAAACAGATGAGTCACAGAAGAGAAAACGCAGGACCATAATCTTTATCTGAAAACTTGGAGGTCAGATGTGCTTCGAAGTTCAGATCTTGTGATTTTAGGAGGGTAATGCAATGCATTTAGCACACATCCTATAACACGCAAATCAAATTAATATTATTCAGCAAAACATGCAAATAGTCAAGACAGAATAATATATACTATAGAACCTCACATTAGGCTGGGTGCGGTGGCGCATCCCTGTAATCCCAGCACTTTGGGAGGCCGAGGCAGGTGGATCACATGAGGTCAAGAGTTTCAGACCAGCCTGGCCAACATGGTTAAACCCCATCGCTACTAAAAGTACAAAAATTAGCCAGGCATCGTGGTGCATGCCTATAATCCAGCTACTTGGGGGGCTGAGGCAAAAGAATCACTTGAACCCGCGAGGCAGAGCTTGCAGTGAGCCGAGATCACACCACTGCACTCCAGCCTGGGTGACAGACAGAGACTCCATCTCAAAAAAAAAAAAAAAAAACCTCACATTAGTTCAAGTTAAGTTTTATGACCTACAGAGTGTATCAAAAGCCTACAAGAAAAACTTGTTTTCAGGGCTTTTCACATTTCAGAGTTGTCCATAAAGGATTACACACTTACAAATGGCTCAAAAACTAGAAGAAAACAAAATCAACCTGATAGTTACCAACAATGTACAAATTAAAACAATCAAGGTACCAATTTTTGCCTAACAAATTAGTGAATATGCTTTTCAGGGAAAATAACAAGAATATAAAATTGAGGCCGGGCGCGGTGGCTCAAGCCTGTAATCCCAGCACTTTGGGAGGCCGAGGCAGGCGGATCACAAGGTCAGGAGATCAAGACCATCCTGGCTAACACGGTGAAACCCCGTCTCTACTAAAAAATACAAAAAACTAGCCGGGCGAGGTGGCAGGCACCTGTAGTCCCAGCTACTCGGGAGGCTGAGGCAGGAGAATGGCGTGAACCCAGGAGGCGGAGCTTGCAGTGAGCTGAGATCTGGCCAGTGCACTCCAGCTTGGGTGACAGAGCGAGACTCCGTCTCAAAAAAAAAAAAAAGAACATAAAATTGAGTCTTTTTGGCTATTACTGTGAGAATGTAACCTGGGATGACCTTCAGATCAACAATGGTGTCATCAATTGCTTCAAAAATGTGAACATCTTTGACCCTCAAAGTACCTATTCAGGAACCCATTTTCTGTGGAAGTCCTCTGATATTTGGGCAAAGTTTCATGCACAGAGGCATTCACTGAAACAACGAGTTTTAAAACTCACTTAAAAATAATTAGCAACTGAAATCTCCCAAATAGGTACACAGTAAAGTAAAACACAGTGAATCCACAGAGTGGAACAGTAGGCAGCTCTTTTTTGGGTGTGCAGGGAAATAGAGAAACATTTCTGGGTAACATAAACTGAAAACGTCATGATACAAAGTTATATTGCATTATGAACCTATCGGAGTTAAAAATGCAATTAGAGAGCCAGGTGCGGTGGCTCACGCCTGTAATCCCAGCACTTTGGGAGGCCAAGGCGGGCGGGTCATGAGATCAGAAGATAGAGACCATCCTGGCTAACACGGTGAAACCCCGTCTCTACTAAAAAGACAAAAACAAAACTAGCCGGGCGCGGTGGCGGGCACCTGTAGTCCCAGCTATTCAGGAGGCTGAGGCAGGAGAATGGCGTAAACCCGGGAGGCGGAGCTTGCAGTGAGCTGAGATCGGGCCACTGCACCCCAGCCTGGGCGGCAGAGCGAGACTCTGTCTCAAAAAAAAAAAAAAAAAAAAAAGCAATTAGAGAAGACCAGAATGAAATATGCTAACAATGGCTAGTGCCTTGGAGTAATAGGATGAATGGTGATTCTCACTCCTTCCTCCCACAAACTTTAAATTTTGGGGGAAATTTTCCAAAAATACCTAGTGCACTGTATTGTAGCTAAAGGGAAATGGGAAAAGATGGCTTGGCTACTTAACTCCCATGAAACAGCAGCAAACTCTAATCTGAGGTGTCACTCTGGACTTTTCAAAAATCCCTATCATTGCAAAGCTATCACCACCTCCAGAATAAATACTGTTTAATATATGTGGTCCACATTTATTTGACAGTTTAAATAACATAATATAAATCAAGCCTAATACGCACTCTGGAGAAAAAAATACTATATTTTTTAAAGATTAAAAGATATATGCCACTTTGCCATTTACCCAGACCTTTCAGAGACAGTAAGACAGATAGACAGGCGTTGGCACAATGCCCAGTTTACAAGTGAGGAAATGGAGGTGGACAGAACCGCATGCTACAGGCATCAGGGTCTCCTTCTGATTTTTTTTTTTGGGGGGGGTGGCCAGAGTCTCGCTCTGTCACCCAGGCTGGAGTGCAGTGGCATGATCTCTGCTTACTGCAACCTCCGCCTCCCGGCTCAAATGATTCTCCTGTCTCAGCCTCCCGAGTAGCTGGGATTCAGCCCTATGCCACCACACCCAGCTAATGTTTGTATTTCTAGTAGAAAACGTATTGGCCAGGCTGATCGTGAACTCCTGACCTCATGACCCACCCACCTCGGTCTCCCAAAGTGCTGGGATTACAGGCGTGAGCCACCGCGCCCGGCCTCCTTCTGATTTTTGACTTCAAGTCCAAGGCCCTGACTTAAGGCTTGGTGTTCTTTCCACCATATCGTCCCATGACCTTGTTACTTACTGATTCTTTATAAGTATCTTAGAATAAAAAGAATTTTCGGCTGGGCGCGAGGGGCGGATCACGAGGTCAGGAGATCGAGACCATCCTGGCTAACACAGTGAAACCCTGTCTCTACTAAAAAATACAAAAAAACTAGCCGGGCAAGGTGGCGGGCGCCTGTAGTCCCAGCTACTCGGGAGGCTGAGGCAGGAGAATGGTGTAAACCCGGGACACGGAGCTTGCAGTGAGTCGAGATCTGGCCACTGCACTCCAGTCTGGGCGACAGAGCGAGACTCTGTCTCAAAAAAAAAAAAAAAAAAAGAAGAAGAATTTTCTTCCGCAAAAAAATAGTTTAGTAATAATAAGCATGGACTTCAAAATCAAACAGATCTGACTCAATGGACTCCATGCCAAAATCCAGCCTACACGAGTGACTTTTTCAACTTCTCTGAGGCTCAGTTTCCTCATCTACAAACACAGGAATAAAATTACGTATATAACTGACAGGAAATTCATTGTAAGAATGAAATGATCTAGGCACTTAGACTACCGCCTGCCACAAAACAGGTAATAATAAAAATTGAATTCCTTTTTCCCAAAAGAGTAAAGTGTCTACAGTGTACTAACACCAAATTCTGATTTTAGTTTTTATAAACCACACCAGAATTATTAATATATTAATGCTATTAATATAATTATATTAGTTCTAATAATTATTAATATATCTGCTTTCAGCAGCACACCAAATCTTTACAACCACTGAAGTGTCCTAAATTATTAGGAACCACTCAACCTAATAGTTTATACCAATGACAATTTAATTTATTCTTTTTGTCAGCTTTAAATCATTTCTCTATTGTTTCAATAAGTCATTACACTTCAACATTAGGGCCAAAGAGTTATTTTTAAAGAAACAATAACATTTGTTGTTTGTTCACTTGGGGCTTTGGTCTCTCACATTCAAATTCAACTATTCAAACTTCCAAATAGATTCATTTCATTTCTTTTTTTAGAGGGGATAGGGGCAGGGAATTGACAGAATCTTCTCACATTTTTTGTTTCCTTTTTAAATTAAATGTAGATGTGGAATCTGAAGCTCCAAGGTGTGCTTTTTCAAAACTTTCCAAACACTGTATATTATGTGGATGTAGTACAGCTTTGCAGCTACCTGGCTAAGGGAGAACCCAGAATTTAATAAAGCTTATCTTTAGCAACTAAAAGGGAGTCAGAATGCTGGAGGGAAGCCCACAGCCCAAGGACAATGCATTTCTCCTCTTATCAGCCCCAGGACCTCTTCCACCCACTCCTTACTCCAGGGCTATGCCCACTGTATGAGAGAGAAACTAATAAGCCTGAAGGTTGAGTAACCAGAGAACTTAAGGACATAAATAAGCCAAGATGTGGAAAATCATCCCTTTGGGTGCTTGTGGTATGTAGTTTCGAATGCTGCTGCTAAGAGACAAGTTTAATGAGATTCTTCTACTAGGAAGGAAGTGAAAAAGGCACTGCCACTACCCACCGTGAAGCTATCTGCCCTTCTTTTCTCTGCTTAACAACTTGTGATAACCACATGCTTACAATTTTATGATGTTCTAAACTATCTTAGAATCTCAGCAAGACTGCAGAGGTTGACTCATATTCTATTTTTCTCTGCAGAGCAGTGGGGTACAGTGGAAAGGGAATGAACTTTGGAATCAAGCAGGCTGGGTTATCCCAGATAAAGATACATATAAAGGTACACACATACACAGACACCTCCCAGTGGTTCTGCTTCTCTGACTGCTGACTGGCACAGTCCCTATGTGATGTTCAGCCAGTTGTTTAACCTCTCTTGCCTCAGTTGCCTTACTGGAAGTAAGTACTTCATCCCGTTATGAGCGAAGAGTTTAAAAATGCATATGAAGGCTGTGCTCAGTGGCTCACACCTGTAATCCCTGCACTTTGGGAGGTCGAGGAGGGCAGATCACTCGAGGTCAGGAGTTAGAGATCAGCATAGCCAACATGGTGAAGCCCCAATTCTACCAAAAAATACAAAAATTAGCCAGGCATGGTGGCGGGCACCTATGATCCCAGCTACTTGGGAGGCTAAGGCAGAAGAATTGCTTGAGCCCGGAAGGCAGAGGTTGCACTGAGCCGAGATCGCACCACTGCACCTCAGCCTGGTAAACAGAGCAAGACTCTGTCTCAAAAAAAAAATTTAAAAATAAAAACAAACAAATAAATAAAAATGCAGCCGGGCACGGTGGCTCACACCTGTAACCCCAGCATTTGAGAGGCCGAGGTGGATCACGAGGTCAGGAGATTGAGACCATCCTGGCTAACACGGTGAAATCCCATGTCTAGTAAAAATAGAAAAAAATTAGCCAGGCATGGTGGCGGGCACCTATAGTCCCAGCTACTTGGGAGGCTGAAGCAGGAGAATGACATGAACCAACCCAGGAGGCGAAGCTTGCAGTGAGCCAAGATCACACCACTGCACTCCAGCCTGGATGACAGAGGGAGACTCCATCTCAAAAAGAAAAAAATAAATAAAAATAAAAATGCATATAAATACTCAACCCAAAGCCTGGCACACAGCTGGCAGTCAACAGTATTTCCCATTTCTTTCCCTCTACTTCCCTATGCTTAATGTACAAACATTAACACCATCTTCCGTTTCAAGGGGATCAGATGTTGGCTGGTCAGAGCATTTTCTCTTTACACAGGCCTCAAGATACTGGCAAATTTGTGCTCTGTATCCTTTCCTTTTTAGACACCTGTTTCTTCTTTTCTCAAAAAGAAAAAATAAACAAAGGCTGTCATGCAATTAGATGAGAGCTTTCATCAGTAACATTCCAGTCCTGAGACCTGGGTGTTGCTCAGAGGTCAAACAAAACACACACCCACTCTAGGGATGGATTTCTCCTGCTGATGATGGCTAATTACATGCATCATGTGCTGATGTTTTTATAATTTTACTCCCAGATTAAACTCTTCCCCAACTTCTGGAGCAACTGACTCCAACCTTCTAAGGAATGTCTCCAACCTCACATCCAAGTGGAACCTGATTATGCACCTATGTGTCTCAGCAATGAAATGCAGGATGAAAATCAAAATGAACCAGCAGGGCACAGCGGCTCATGCCTGTAATCCCAGCACTTTGGGAGGCCGAGGCAGGAGGATCACTTGAGGGCAGGAGTTCAAGACCAGCCTGGCCAATATGGCAAAACACGTCTCTACTAAAAATACGAAAATACAGCCGGGCATGGTGGCACATGCCTGTAATCCCAGCTACTCAGGAGGCTGAGGCAGGAGAATCCCTTGAACCAGAGAACTGGAGGTTGCAGTGAGCCGACATGGTGCCACTGCACTCCAGCCTGGGTGACAGAGTGAGACACTATATCAAAAAAAGAAAAAGAAAAAAAAATTGTCCCATCCAATAACACATGTCACTAGCTGCCATTTCCCCAGGTGGATGGCTAATGGAAATACGGGCCTGCTAAAAATACTCAGAAGACAATACTACCTATCTCGTTCCCTTCCAAACCTGCTCTGGTTTCTATGAAAAAGTGAAGGCCAAACTGCTTAAGTGAGTGTAAAAGTTTTAAGTGACCGAAATGTTCTCAGGAGGAAGAGTTTATGGATGTTTATGGAGGAGGCAGTCACTGTTGAAAGGCTTCCAGTTGCTTATTATTTGGACCTGAAGAGGAGCCACCCCTGAAATCAAGCTTGGAAGAGCTTGCTGACGTCAGACTCCAATCTGTAGTAACCCCAAATGGCCAAGCAGGTATGCGGGGTTTTTTTTGTTTTTTTTTTAACTGAGGCTGTTAGGTGGCAATTAAGAGGGGAAGCGGTGGTAAGGAATCCCTAGTGTCTACAATTATAAAAGCAAGGATATGACATAGGACTTCCATAAAACTTATACCTCCTCTTAAGATTGATTTCAATTAAAAACTGCTTCATCGTTGGTGACACTTTAGCATCTCTGCTGGTGGCTTCCTGCCCTGACCACACAAGGTTCCTTTTGTGACGACAGGAATCAACACAAAGAAGAAAAATATTTAAGTTTACCAACGCGCCTTCCCTTTTTCCGAGCTTGATTTCTACAGGATATATGGGAAGAAATGTGAACTCCTTGACCTGTTACAAGAATCCATCAACCACCAAAATAAATGGAAACTTGGAAAGAGATTCAAGTCCTCTAGGTTTTAGGATATTTTAAGGTATTTAAAAGGGAGAAGGAGGCGCCGACCGCGCACCCGGTGCTCTGTGTCACGATCTTCCGCTCGCGGCGCCTTTGAGGACAAGGGCGGTGGGAAAGGGGTCCGCGGGGTTCCGAGGCGCGCGGCCGTGGAGGAAGCGCCCCCGAAGAAGCCCTGGTCCCTACGCCCCGCACAGCTCAGGGCTGGGGGACACAGACCCCGGAGGAGGCCCCGGGGAGGGAAGGCGGGAGCGGGGCCGGCGGGAGGGGAGGGACCAGAGCCGTTGCCACGCACCGCGCCCTGCCCGGACCGCCCCGGGACAGCCAGTTGTTCAGCGCCAGGATCCCGAGGCTGTGCTAAAAAGCGGGCTCCTCGGTGCGCCGCAGGGCTGCCTTCCCGACCCCCTCGCTTCCTTCCGCGCTCCCGGGACCCGGCTCAGCACCCGGCGCCCCGGCTCCTACCGGACACTCACCCGGAGCCACCAGCGGCGAACCCACGGCGCCTCCCACGAAGACAGCAGCGGCTAGGACGGCGGACCCCGGGAGTGCCCGGGGAGCCATCGCCGCGTCGCTTCGCCCTCCTCCCCCAGAGCGCCGCGTCCCGCGCTCGGGAAGGCAGAGCCGCTCCGGAGCCGGCGGGCTGATCGAGTGGCTGGGCTCGGCCCCAGGGAGCGGAGAACCCCGCCCCGCCATGGCCCCGCCCCGGCCCCGCCCACCATGGGCCCGCCCACACACACACACACCACACCCACCTCTGCTCGGTCCCGCCTCTTCCCGCGCGCCCGGGGCTCCACCTAAGACTGCACGAGGCCCACTCATGGCTCCGCCCCCGACTCCCCGCCCACCTCAGCCTGATCCCGCCTCTCCCTGCCAATCCCGCTTCCTTTCCAAACCAGGCGGCAGCCTCTGCGGCGCAGCTAGGCCATGAACACGCCCCGTTTCTCCACCCACCTCGACTTGGCCCCGCCTCTCCTTGCCGCGCCCCGTACTCCACCTAAGAAGGCACGTGTTCCATCCATGGCCCCGCCTGTTTCCCCGCCCACAGCTCAGCCTGACCCCTCCTCTCCCTACCACTCCTGCTTCCTTTCCAAACCCAGCAGCAGCCCGGGCGGTGCAGTTAGGCTATAGCCCCGCCCTAGTGCCCCGCCCACCGTGGCCCGGCCCTGCCTCTACTTGCTACGCCTGTTTCCTTTCCAAGCCGGGCTGTGATCACGCGGGAGCCCAGGGCTGGGGAGGGTCGCCTGGTCGCAACCATCCTCCAGAGCTGAGACTAGGCGGGCATGGGAAGAGAAAGACGGAGCTCGCCCCAAGAAGCACTGGACAGCCAGAAGCGGCCAGCACTGGAGAGAGCCCAGTCTTTTCTCACTGTTGGCATGTCTATCCAGCTGGCATTCCCCTCGGTTGCAGGTCTAGGGAGTGATGCTGTGCTGGACGTCACGTTCTGTTGTTTGAAAACTAACAGAAAAGATAAATAACTTAAATTTCTTCCTCTGTTTGTTTGCATTTAAGCTGCTCCTATGGGGAAAATACCTCTATGCATTTTCACGAGCAACGCCTTTGTTTAAAATCGTGTGCCTGTATTGCACCTTGCGCATACTCCTGCAAAGTAGATCTTTAAGTGCCCAGGCACTTATTATCTCCTCACATCCTCACATCAGCTCTGCGAGGTGACTATTAGAGGCCGGGGAGTAAACCCACGATGTCTGGGCCACCATGATAAATTGTAATTATCTCATTGCCATTGTGTTTGCTCGCTGCTGTGCCCTCAGCGCCTGGATGGAGGACAGACAGCACACGCTAAGAGGTCGGAAGTGTTTTTTGAAGTTGAATCATCTTCACAAGCATTGATAGGACTCAAAGGCTCTCTCTGAATAGTTCCTCTTTACTGCCCTGTAGGGACTGTTGTTACTGGGCCATCAAGCATTTGCTTGAAGGAAATGAGGGCAGGACTTGAGCAAATAGTCAACACCAGCAAGAAGAGGGGGTGCATGGGGACTGTGGGTTTTCACAGGATGGGTCTCATCCTTGAGGTGACTGATAGCCTCTAGTTTTCAAAGGACTATTTATTCTCTCACTGAGTCCTCCACGCAGTCTGCGAGACTATTATTACAAACATTGCGTTGATATGGAAATTGCCGGTGACGGAAGCTCAGGCCACTACAGTACAGATGGCTGAGGCTGAAGGATGGAGCCCCTGACCTTTGAAGCCCAAGGGGGGCACTGCGCGTCCTGAGCTCAGTTGGCTGCGCATCCTGCAGTCTGGCAGGCTTAGCAGGCAGCCTTTGCTAGTTTTATATCAACATAAACACTGAGAATGGACGCAGAGGAAAGCAATCCATGTGGATTTCTAACTAGAAAAGGAGAGAATCCCGGACCTAGAAATTAAACTATAAATTAGAAGTTGTAGCCAGAGCGAGCTACAAAATTTGCAGGGCACAATGCAAAATGAAAAGGCAGGGCCTTTTGCTCAAAAATCATTAAGAATTTCAAGATGGCAACAACACAGCATTAAATCAGTTGTGGAGCCCTCCTAAACACACAGTTGCACAGGTCACACACTTATAAAGCCAGCTCTGGTTTTGTAAGTTAGAATGTAACAAAATGCTTGAATCAAGAAATCTATTCAAAATGTAAAATGTCATTTCAAAATTGAATCATGTTTCACTCTTTTCCCACAGATTGAACTTACTATTAAAAAGACGGGTTCGTTTTTGGCTGGGCGCGGTGGCTCACGCCTGTAATCCCAGCACTTTGGGAGGCTGAAGTGGGTGAATCACGAGGTCAGGAGATCCAGACCATCCTGGCTAACACGGTGAAACCCCCTCTGTACTAAAAATACAAAAAAGTAGCCGGGCGTGGTGGCGGTCGCCTGTAGTCCCAGCTACTTGGGAGGCTGAGGCAGGAGAATGATGTGAACCCGGGAGGTGGAGTTTGCAGTGAGCCGAGATTGCCCAACTGCACTCCAGCCTGGGCGACAGAATGAGACTCCGTCTCAAAAAACAAACAAACAAACAAACAAACAAAAAAAGGGATCATTTTTAGCAAGACATTTGAATTGTATGTCTGTTATGGCTCTTCAAATATAAAAATACAATCTAGTACTTAAGCCTTACCCATTATCTACCAGGCCCTTTGTTTTACAGATGAGAGATGGTTAAGTGATCTGCCTGACATCTTATATCTACTATAAGCCAGGGTTGAAACCCGGGGCTCTGAAATTTCTCTTCCTAAACTTTCCATAACACCTGTTTGACACACTCTCTATAAATGTCTTACTTTCACATACCCCATATACATGCATTTGTATGTCTTGTTAAAGGAATGAAGGAAGGGTAGGAGGAAGAGAGGGGGAGGGAGGGAGGAAAGTGAAGAGGGGAAGGAGAAAGGAAAGAAAGAAAATCCTGCTTAAATTATTTTCCATATCCTTAACCCTACAGATTTATTCATACAATTTAAATAGCTTCTACATATGTATATCTAAAAATCCAGTTTTATTTTAAAAGTAAGAACTCCAATGTAATGGAACTTTTATTCTCTATTATGAAGAGGATGTCATATTTCTTCTGAGAACATAAAATGGAAATTTTAAAACTAAGTTATATTTCATTTTTTCAGAAACAAAAGTAAAGTTTTAATAATTCTTAATAACAATAACTGTCATTAATTAAAAACAATAATCCTCATTCAGCCCTCAGATTTAGCCCAATCCTATGATGGGTACTCTTTTTGTATTATTTGATCAATTCCTCACAACGATTTTATATTTAGGGAATCGTTGTTAACAATCCTCACTTCAAAGCTGAGGGATTAGGGCATTTACCTGAGTCACATGGCCTCTCCCTGGCACCGCCAGGATGCAAATCCAGGATCAGCTCCCTCAGGCCCATACTTGCACCCTCCTCTTACACTATTCTGCCTCTGAAATGAAGAACTCTAGTCAACCAGCTCCTCTTTTGCAGTCTGAAGTACTGTTCTGATATTCCTTCATTGCATGTTTAACCTAGCCTTTTTGAACTCCATTTCAACAATTGCTTACATATTTTTCCTCAATGAGAATAATTTATTGATTGATGGGAATGGATTATAAGTCAGAGTGTATAGGATCAAATTTACAAACATATACAATGTGATGTCCTTTCTGATTTTCGTTGTTGTTTTTCAGTTTCTCTGTAAGGATTCAGTTCATCATTCCCCTTAGTAGAGACCTTTCCTGTTTTCCTCTGAACTGCTAGCTGGTGATTTTCATCACCATCATTTAAATAAATAAGCCTCACTTGGCTGGTGTTTACTCTAATGTTGAACATGCTTGCACAGAAGGTCTCTGTAGGATTTCTTCTGTGATTTAGAAGTAAGCATCTCTCCTTTTAAGAGGTTATATCCAGGAGATAGGCTTACATTTCTTTTTAAAAAATATGTCTGCAGGGGAATAAAATATTTTACACAATCTGGGACTATTTTGATATGACAACAAATATATGCTGTGTTTCTAGTACTGGGCTGAGGGTGAAGGGATGGAGGGGAGAGTCACTACAAGCTGAAGAAAAAGATTCTAACTTTGCTTTTAAAGTTTTAAACCTACCTGGGAGGAAGGGAACAGCTGCATAAGTGAACAGAAATGGCCAATGGCCCAGGAGTCAAGGGACACAACCCTGCCAAAGATTCACTCTACTCTGTGACTCCCCGCAGCTTCTTTTGGGTTGGTCTTCCAACCTATAAAATACGAGGGTGATAGGATGATTTCTAAAGATTCCCATCCAGCCCTCAGATTCTATACCATAATGAGCAATCAAATGATAGGGGGTGCTAAGTCAGGCTACACTGCAGGGTTTCTCAACACTATGGACATTGTTGGTCCAATAATTCTTTGTTGTGGGGGACTATTGTGTGCACTGTAAGATGTGTAGCTACAATCCTTGACCTTTACTGACTAAATGCTAGCAGCTCCCACCCCAGCTGTGACAACCAAACATGTCTCCAGATATTACCAAATGACTCTAGGGGACAAAATCATTCCCAGTTGATAACCACTGGGCTGGAGGAATCCCAAGAAGATCAAAAGGATTGTAACTAGAAGCTCTTGAGCAAGGTTTCAGGGAAGAGGTGCATCTTATGCTGGGTTTAAAGGACTGGGATTGATGGAGAGATGAGGAATGTATATAAATGTATGTACAGTAAAAGAATGTGCATGGTACAGACTGCACAGTCATACATATGCATGAGGAAAAGAGGAGGATAGGTCAGCAATAACTGTGGGTCACAGCTGAGCATAATAGTCGACAAAAGGAGAATGGAGAGCTTCAAATGCTCAGGAATTTGTCATACTTTAGAATAAATAATTTTATCACCAAAGTAGATTTTTTTAAGGGAAGATGAGAATAATTGCCATTGTTCAATTAGCTATATTCCATCATACATTAAGAAGCCTCAGCCAGGTGCAGTGGCTCATTCCTGTAATCCCAGCGTTTTGGAAGTCCAAGGCAGGAGGACATCTTAAGGCCAGGAGTCCAAAACCAGCCTGGACAACATAGCAAGACCCTATCTAAAAAAAAAAAAAAGGAAGCTTCAAAAAAGTAAAATTCAGAGGAATCTAATCAGTAGCAATGGTGTCCCTAATCTCTGTCCAGTTACCTAGATCACCACATTGAGTTATGTTTCATGGGCACATGGTCTCCCCAAAATTGCAAATAAGTGATTCAGACCATTTGCAACCAGATCCTCAAAATCAGGTGGATACAACATTGATATAGTTGTTCTCAGTAAAGAGCAAGCGAGAATTACAGTAAGAAACTGTGTGGTTCGAGACCAGTGAAACCCACAAATGTACATTTCAGAGGATAAACTCTAAAGTGCATGGTGTTTACCTTAGACAAGCCTCCTTTTGATCATAACCAACAGAAACTTTAACAGTAAATGTAGTATAAGGATAAAGCACTCTTACAGATATAAAGAAGGCCAGGCCTGAAACCCTCAAGCCAAGACTTCCCATGGCTGCCTTAACACACACCCTACTCAGCATGACCTCCACAAACTGGCTATAGATCGGTTTCTCTCAACTTAGGAGAGCATGGGGCTGCCCAGCCAGGGACTCTGAGTGTAACTGTTCATCCTAGACAAGGATGTTGGACATGGTCCTCCCACTGATTGATAGGTTCTATATAGTAAAGTATCATGGAAGCCAGTAGAATCTATCAAGAGTTTTCTGGGGAAAGAAGTGATCATCAATGTCAGATGTACTGAGGAGTGTTGCAGGAAGTCAGGGACCCCTAACGGAGGGACTGGCTGAAGCCGCGGCAGAAGAACATAAATTGTGAAGATTTCATGGACATTTATTAGTTCCCCAAATTAATACTTTTATAATTTCTTATGCCTGTATTTACTGCAATCTCTGAACATAAATTGTGAAGATTTCATGGACACTTATCACTTCCCCAGTCAATATCCTTGTGATTTCCTATGCCTGTCTTTACTTTAATCTCTTAATCCCGTCATCTTCTTCGTAAACTGAGGAGAACGAATGTTGCTTCAGGACCCTGTGATGGTGTCAGCTGCACAAATTGTTTGTAGAGCATGTGTGTTTGAATAATATGAAATCTGGGCATCTTAAAAAAAAAGAACAGGATAACAGCGATAGACGATCTTTCAGTGGTGTAACAAGAGACTGAGAGAATTTGTAACTTTTGAACTGCAGGGCGTTGTGAGCTGGTCCGGAGCGGTACACTAGATGGCATAGGAGTGCGATCTGATTCAGATAAGCAGAATTAAGGAGTGAGAGTATCAGAGCGAATTCTTTTCGGTCTAAGCTGATAGGAACAAGAGCCCGAGAAAGAGACTATGCAAGCCTTCTGCAATCAGGTAGCCTTTATAGACGGGCCCGTCTTTAACGCACTTCATCCTTTTGTTTTTCTTATATTTTGCGGAGATCTTTGGAAGATTCTTGAGGAAATCGCTTCTGCTGCCCAGGCTTAGGAAGGGCACGTGGCGTCCGGACTGCTTGTCCAACGCAAGCTCCGCGCTCGCGAAATATCCACATTCTCCTGCGTCCGACCTCTACACCAGATAGCTGCAGCTACCAAGACGCTCCTCTCGTTTCCTACTTCCCCTTTCGCAGCATTGCCCCGCTCAGATTTTTGATTCTAAGTTTATTTTAATGTAGAATACGCTATTTGGATAGCGGTTTCCCACTTATTACCAGGGTTCGGTCTCGATCTCGCGACCTCCATAGATCCCAAGCCCTCTAAACCTCTGGCTCTTCCCAAATGCTGGGATTACAGGCTTGAGCCACCGCGCCCGGCCGGCATGCCATCTTTTATGGTCGAAGCGGAAGGGATGAAATAAGCCCCGGTCTCCTGAAGCGCTCCCAGGCTTCTTAGGAGGAGGAAAATTCCCCGCCTAACAAATTTTGGTCAGACAGGTTGTCTGCTTTCAAACCCTGTTTCCTGATAAGATGTTATCAATGACAATGTGTGCCTGAAACTTCATTAGTAATTTTAATTTCTCCTCATCCGGTGGTCCTGTGATCTCGCCCTGCCTCCATTTGCTTTGTGATATTTTATTACCTTGTGAAGTGTGTCATCTCTGTCACCCACACCCTATTCGTTCACTCCCTCCCCTTTTGAAAATCGCTAATAAAATCTTGCTAGTTTTACGGCTCAGGGAACATCATGGATCCTGCCGACATGTGATGTCTCCCCCCAACACCCAGCTTTAAATTTCTCTCTCTTGTGCTCTTTCCTTTTATTTCTCAACCCAGCCGAGACACTTAGGAAGTAGAAAAGAACCCACGTTAAACATTAGGAGTGGGTTCTCCCCATAGAGGAGTTTAGTAAAATAAGGACCAAAAAGTTACCCAGCAAATCAGGCAATGTGGAGGTACTTGAAGACCCTTGTGAAAGAACATTAAGCTGAGTGATAGAGATGGAGCCCAGAGTATAGTGGGTGAAGAGTGAAAACAGTAATAGAGTTTTCTTGGGCCAACCACGGTGGCTCACATCTGTAATCCCAGCTCTCTGGAAGGCCAAGGTGGGAGGATCACTTGAGCCCAGGAGTCTGAGACCAGCCTGGGCAACATGGTGAAACCTCATCTCTACAAAAAGTACAAAAATTAGCTGGCTGTCGTGGTGTACACCTGTATTCCCAGCTACTCAGGAGGCTGAGGTGGGAGGATTGCCTGAGCCCAGGGAGGTCGAGGCTGCAGTGAGCCACGCTCATGCCACTGCACTCCAGCCTGGGTGACAGAGTGAGATCTTCTCTCAAAAAAAAAAAAAAAAAGAGAAAAAAAGAGAGAATTCTCTTTTCAGATTGGCTGAAAGAGAACAGAAAAAAAGCTGTAAGGACTTGGCAGTCAAGAGAAGGTTTTTGTGGATTGAAATCGATTTTCTGGGACAACTGGAAGGCACATGGAGAGAAATATGTGAAGAAATCAGAGCAAGGAGAATAACTAATATAGCGAGATCCAGAGGAACTCGATGATAGCATCAAGAGCATAGTAGTTGTTGACCTCACAAAGACAAACACTTGATACTCTGAAATGGAAGCGAGAGGCAAGAGAAGGGCACCGAGGTATATAGATTTGCAGGTGGGAAACAGAAAGTTGAGAAAGTTCACATTAATAGAGGCAAAGCCATTGCTATGATTTGAATGTCCCAGCCCAAAATTTATGTTAAAATTGAATTGCCATTGTGATAGTATTAAGAAGTGGGACCATTAAGAGGTGATTAGGTTGTGAGGGCTCTGCCCTTAATAATAGATTAAGGCCTTTATCTCAGGAGTGGGTTAGTTATTGAGGGAGTGGGTTCCAGATAAAAAGGATGAATTCTGCCCAATTTCCACTCTGTCTCCTGTGCTCACTTACCTTCTGCCTTCCGCCATGGGATAATGCAACACGAAGGCCCTCACCAGATGCTGGCGCCATACTCTTGGACTTCCCAGTCTCCAGAACTGTGAGCTAAATAAACATCTATTGTTTAGAAATCACCCAGTCTATGGTATTCTGTTATAGAAGCCGAAAATGGACTAAGGCAGCCATCCTCTGACAATGGAATAGACGGGAATGGTGCGAGGGTTTTGAGGAGACTATGTTAAGGCTCCCAGTAAAGGTGTCTGGGTTGTGTACTGCACAAGGGCACCATATATTAACTTATCCCAGAATGTGAAGGACAGAGATTCTGGCCTTCTGATCAAGTCACGGAAAAGCAGAAAATATACTCCTCCTGAATATAATCCCACAATATACATAAGACCATGCATATACGTGGAAAAAGAGTTTGCATTGTACACTGTCACTGACACACTCATACACATGCATGGCTGTGTCCTGTGTGAATCACGCTCCGAGCATCCCCTGAAGTTACTCCTCCCACCCTCGGAGGTCTGACTCATTAATCTACCAGACTCCAACCTTGCTTCTTTTTGCCTGTGGCAGGAGGGTACAGATAGCACAGAATATATAAGCTACTGATACTGTGGAAACCAAACAGTGGGGAGTGGGGCAGGTTGTTACAATGTGGGCACAGAATGTGTGTAAGAATGTGTGTGCAGCCAAGGAAGCTTCCCACGGGGACCCTTCCCCCATTTCCCCCTACTCCAAGGTCAGAGCTGTCCAGATTGAGCCATAATACCATAATACACTAACTGGTGGAAGGGGCACTTTTTGCCAATCCTCAGGGCCCCTGAGAGTTGTAAGGATTTGAACGATTACTGAAAGGAATGAGAGAGCTGTCCAGCGTGTGCACTGCTGTGCATTGCGGAGGGTACAGCTGGGACTGCAGCCCATGAATTTTTCATGGGCCAATCTGCAGGATTGAGTGATGCTCTGTACGTGTACCTGGAAACTCAGAGGTAGAAATGGAGAAGGCAGTTTAGGAAATAGATCCATGGTTAGGGTTTTTCCAGGAAGGAGCCTGATATTCTAGCGGCTTTTCAAGGAATTTTGTGGTTTTGGAGGATAAGGGGTTCAGGTGATGAGCTTCAGGATAGGCTGGTTAGGACACAAAAGGACTGATTTTCTGAGAGAATTTGGAGGGTCTGGTAGTCTATGAGGTGTGAGATAGAGATAGTGGGAAGGAAGGTATGAGAGAGCTGAACCTTTCTCAACCTAGTCCTTGCTGCCAATGTCTTTGGAAATCTTGAGAATCTCTTAGGAGCCGTTCTGTTGCCAAGGCACAGGTTAACAACACAAATTCTCCTTTTCTTCCTTTCAGCATTGCCAACAAGTTAGTCTATTTGGATAGCTTCTTAGTTCCTGCTACTACAAAATCTGTCCCTTTACAGGGGATAATCTTCTCATTCCAGCTTGGGTTTAGCATGGACCGTCACATCCCCACAGTTGCCACTTCTATGACACTAGGAAGACAACATATGGGCCCATTTTCTATTAAAGGATTTCCCAAAAACCAGAGAGAAAATAAGGAAAGAGGGAACATGCAGAAGATTGCAGAAGCTTACAAAGTGTTTGTATAGTCTAAGCCAGATTATAACTATAGGAGTTACGTGAGTTAATGGCATGAGTTATGTCTAGGTGAAATAACTACATGTTATTTCTACAAATAGGAATATAATGCCAACCGTATAAGTAGTTCTGAATTTTCTGGTGACCACATTAAAAAATAAGAACAGGTGAAATTAGTTATAATAATAGATTTCATTGAATCCTATATATCCAAAATACCATTTCAATCTGTGTATTAGTCCATTTGCATGCTGCTGACAAAGACATACCCAAGACTGGGCAATTTACAAAAGAAAAAGGTTTAATTGGACTTACAGTTCCTCGTGGCTGGGGAAGGTCTCACAACCATGGTGGAGGGCAAAAAGCACTTCTTACATGGCAGCAGCAAGAGAGAATAAAGAAGCAGCAAAAGCGGAAACCCCTGATAAACCCATCAGATCTCATGAGACTTATTCACTATCATGAGCCTAGCACGGGAAAGACCAGTCCCCATGATTCAATTACCACCCTCTGGATCCCTCCCACAACACGTGGGAATTCTGGGTGATATAATTCAAGCTGAGATTTGGGTGGGGGCACAGCCAAACCATGTCAACAGGTAATCAAAATATTAAAATTACTAATGAGATATTTATCATTCTTTTTACCGTACTATGTCTCTACCTGTGACTGTCCCATCTTATCCCACAACCATGGCAGAATGCTCCTTCTATGATCTTACTTACAGTAGACACTCCTTTGCTACATCCTCCCTGGCACTAGCCCTTGGTTGCCTACAGGATCACATTCACCTATTTAGCTAGAGGTAACCTCAGTGTCTAGCCTCTGGGTAGCTCCTATCCATGCAAGATCCAGCTTCTCCCTTTCAGGCAACAGACGCTTGCCTCTAACATATTTGGGTTGAAGAAGGTTGGTCTTTTGGCCACCATGACTCAGCCCACACTGTCAGCTGTTTATTCATAGTCAACTGGCTCCTAACTGCTCTCTGGATGTAGTTCTCGGGTAGCCACTCTGGCCTCACATGGGTGGGTGCACTTCTCTTTGTTGCCCCTCCCCAAACATGTACAGTTGCCCCCTTCTTTCCCCCTTACAACATACTGACAAAAAGGGGCTGTGTGTAACAGACTTTTCCTGATGATTTGGCCAATATCATCTATAGATCCCTGGTCTTAACTTATCTGTTTACTGTAGCCCTGCTTCTCTCTCTCTCTTCTCCCCTTTTTCTTTCTCTCTCTCTCTTAGAATTCTAAGACCTTCAACGTGTCTCACCATCAGCCCACCTTCCCCAAAAAAAGACCCTGAAAATTGTTATTACTTTATTATGTTGTAGAAGATCAGCTGAGCCTATTCCAGATTGCAAAAGTTTTAACCTGGAGTCCATGGACTCCCAGGGAGTTTGCAAATTGAATTTGGGGGGTTGTAGACTTGAGTAGAAAAAAAAATCACGCCTTTATTTTCAATAACTTCAACTTGAAGTTTGGCATTTCCTTTAACTATGAATGTAGGCAACAACCTCAGTAACATTAGCAGTATCGATGACACTAACATATGTAGCTAGGACTATAGGTATGCACCACCACACGCAGCTATTTTTTTGTTTGTTTGTTTTTGTTTTTTTTTTAGAAACAGGGTCTCATTTTATTACCTAGGCTGGTCTTGAACTCCTGGGCTCAAGCAATGTGCCCGCCTTAGCCTCCCAAAGTACTGAGATTAGAAGCATGAGCCACTGTACTCAGCTGACATTATTTAAATATAATTGATTTTCTTTGTGATACTATGTATTTTATTTTATGCATAGGAAAACATGATTCAGAGATGAGATTCCATAGGCTATACTGACTGCCAAAGGGATCCGAGGCACATGCATGCACACACACACACACACACACACATTTTTAGAACCACTGGTCTAGGCCTCCCTTTGCATAATCACACCCCTTGTAGAATTTTCTTATGCAAAGGTAACCTTCCCAGATGCTGCTTCTCTGGAAACTGCTGCAATTGTAACCAAGTCTTGAGGAATGTAAGTAACTTTAGCTAGCTAGCTATTTAGCAACACAGACCTATATACATATTCAGTGGGGATATTTCTTTCCTTGTTCATAGATGAAGTTTAGAGCAAATCCCTTAATTTTCCTGGTAATAAATCTTTAAGGTAATAAAACTACTCTGGATGCTAATTGAAAACCAAGTTCCCTGCAATCCTTTAAAACTCTCTCTCTCTCCCCGCTGCTTGTGTCCCAGCACACAGTGTAGTGGATGCCGTTGTGCACAGCCCACAGGGATGTCCCAGTCATCCCCCAGCGGCTGAGATTGGCCATGATGGTTCTCAGTTGAGTGGCTCTCTGGAAATTGTCCTTAGTAAAAGAAAATGCCTCAGCCAAGGTCATGCCTCTTCCCCAGGGACAGCCCTCATCCAATGACTGGTTAACGGGGTGAGGAAGTGTCGAGCACCCTCTTAAGGTCAGACAACTTAAGAAGGGCCACCCCGCTGCAGAACTCTCTCATAGGAAAGGCTGAGGCCTCTGTTACAACTGCATTCCAGTTCACTGTCTCTTCTACCCAATCCTACTCCGTCCGCCCCAACACACAGGTGTCAATCCACCAGGCACGCCCTAACGAATCTATAAATCTTCTCACCGTCTTTATCCTGAAGAAATCGGCCTTTTTTTCTCCTTTTCTGCCAGGTTTATCTTCTCCTCATTCCCCATCTTGCTAACCAGTTTTGGTTTTGATATTGTTTGTTTGTTTTACCTCCACAGGCTTGGGTTATGGGAGAAAGATAAAGAAAAAGAGCAAGAAAGTTCTACTTTGGTACCCTCATCAGAGCTAAATGGTATTGGAATGTGTTAAAAGCAGACTTTTTTTTTTTTTTTGAGACAGAGTCTCACTCTGTTGCCCAGGCCGGAGTGCAATGGCGCAATCTCGACTCACTGCAGCCTCCACCTGCCGGATTCAAGCGATTCTCATGCCTCAGCCTCCCAAGCAGCTGGGATTACAGGTGCCTGCCACCACACCTGGCTATTTTTTGTATTTTTTAGTAGAGATAGGTTTTCACCATGTTGGCCAGGCTGGCCTCGAACTCCTGACCTCAAATGATCCTCCCACCTTGGCCTCCCAGGTTACAGGCACGAGCCATTGCACCAAGCCAAAAGCAGACTTTTTTTCTCCTGAGAATTCTCATGGTTTTTTGGAGACATCTCTAGATCTTCCCTGCCCTCCCCTCCCCCCGCCCACTGGCCCTCCATCCCTGGAAATCTACCTTCCTCTATTCTCTTTTAAGAGAAGGAACAGGCTGGGCATGGTGGCTCACACCTGTAATCTCAGCACTTTGGGAGGCCGAGATGGATGGATCACAAGGTCAGGAGTTGGAGACCAGCCTGGCCAATATGGTGAAACCCCGTCTCTACCAAAAATACAAAAATTAGCCGGGCGTGGTGGCGTACCTGTAGTCCTAGCTACTCGGGAGGCTGAGGCAGAAGAATCGCTTGAACCCGGGAGGTGGAGGTTGCAGTGAGCAGAGATAGCACCACTTGCCTCCAGCACAGGCGACGGAGCAAGACTCCATCTCAAAACAAACAAACAAACAAGAGAAGGAGCATCTGCTCTGGCTGACTCTTCACATCTTCTACAGGCTGTGGACACCCAGTGCTACCTCCAGCTTCTTTCTCCCAAGGACTGCTTGCCCCTTCGGGCAGCCTCAAAGATAAGCCCTTCCATGCTTGCACCACAGGAAACATTCTTTGCTCCAAAAATCTCTGGAATGGGCTTCGGAGAGATGGCCCTGAGGGAGGAAAACATGTGGGTTGGCGTGGTAGGCAGCATAGTGGCCCCAAAGATGCCCAGGTTCTAAACTCCGGAACCTGCGAATGTGTTAGCCTGTGTGAAAGAGTGAGACTCTGTCTCAAAAAAAAAAAAAAAGAAAAGAAAAGAGGGAGGCACAACAGTAAAGTCAGTCAAAGGAGCATGTGGATATGAAAGAAAGACACAGAGATGTTATGCTGCTGACTTCGAAGATGAAGGGAAGGGACCATGAGTCCAGGAAGACAGAAGGTCTCTGCAAACTGTAAGGACAAGAAATTGGATTTTCTCCTAGAGCCTCCAGACGGGAGAGTACCCTGGCAATGCTTTGATTTTAGCCCAGGGAGACTCGTTTTAGGCTTCTATCCTACAGAAATGTAAGATCATACATTTGTGTTAAGATGCTATATTGTGGTAATTTGTTAAAGCAGCAATACAGAACCAGTGCAGCAGGGTAACTCAGCCTCTACACAATGGTTCTTGGAGGGTTAGTAAAAGAAAGCTAGTTCTCGAAGGGTTATTGAAGAGGGCATAAGACTGCAAACCTCTTGAACCCAGCCCTACGGGCCCTACATTAGACGTAAAGTCTGGGCACGTATGCATGAATTCACAGCTATATATTAATATAACCTTTGAGCAACACCAGTGTGATACTTAGAGTCTAGATCAGCCATGGATCTCAGGAGTCCTGGAAAAGCATCTCCAACTTTCAAAAGGTCCAGTCATCATCACTACTGCAGGGACCAAGATACAGAACAGGTGCATCGACCAGACCGTATCTCCTCTCTTCTCTTTCTCCCTGGGGATAAAAAGTCCCAGTATCGTGTCAGCCTATTGATTGGAGAAACATCATAAGCCTACAAATATTGAAGCTGTTTATATCTGTCACCGTGTTCCTGGTATTGAACACAGTGCTATGCACTCACTACGCACTCAATGAAAGTGTGGACTTTTTCTTTTTTCTTTCCTTCTTTTTCTTTTTTTTTTTTTCTTGTAAGACTAGTTAAGTGCAGTAGTGAGAAGGGAGGAAAGAGTAGAACAAGGAGTGCAATCGTAACCAACTGTGACCAGCTGAGATAACTCGCTACCTTCAGATCAGCCTCAGTAAATGTGTTGACATAGTGTGTTAGACTTCCTTTGTGATATGAATAAGTTTAACAGTCCTGTGATGAGCCATGTGAATTTAAATGGCAATCTAAGCCAAGATCATTATGGCAAGTCTCAGGGCAGTAAAGAACAAACAAATGGTGCCTCTTTCTCTAATAAGCCTTAACTTAATTTCTCAGTTGGGAGCATAATGATAAGGTAAACTCCGATTTTCCCGGCAAAGCCATGTATTCAAAATTGACATCTGCAAACATAGTGCAGTTTGTTTTAATTCTTGCTCCTATAGCTGAGGACTGTCAGAGGTGATAAGGAGTTTGGTCCTGGCCATGAAGGAACAAAACAGCAGATGAAAACACCACTTGGGGAAATCTGTTCCTGGACCTTTCTTAAGCAGTTGGTACCTAAATTGTGGGAACATGCAGAATATTGTGAAATGCATCAAACACTGTCTCCACAGGGAGATTCAAATGAAAACTTTAAGTTATTTAATCATCTAATGACCCAAAGATGACTTGGCAGGCTCTCAATGGATGGTAAGGGCCCTTTGTCTGGTCTATAACACTTTCCAAGCAGCCTAACAGATGCTCCAAGGCAAGATGATTTTTAGGATTGTGACAGGGGTTTGCCTTCATCAGGGTGTTGGGCAACACTGCAAAAGGGATAAAATTTGCTTTTAGTGCTTTTTCGTATTGTTTAACTCACTTTCTTCCAGTCCTTTCCCTGCCTATCCTCAAGAAGTGTCCCCATCTCTCACCCCTCCACACTTCTCCTCCACTGCATAAAATTGTGCCTTCTCCAGCTCTGCTGCCCAAAAGTCAGTGCTGTTGGTCTCAGCCAGATGAAATGTGCTTCACTGATCGACTGTCACTCTTCCTCTTAAGTATTCTAATTTTCACTAGGAATTTAACCTTTAAATTCACCTTTAATTAAAATTATTCTCAACTGACTATGAGACCCAGTAGATAACTACAAAGCATCCATGTATGTAATACAGTCACGGAAAAGAAGGTTAAGCAAAATTGTGTAGTTTGATATATTATAATAGCTAACACTGAAGTACTTATACATGAACCTATTTAATTTGTCTTTATATAAACCCAGTTTTATATGTGTATGTACATTAAAATATATCTAAAATGCAGAGTATGTCACTGACCATCAGAGAAATGCAAATCAAAACCATAATGAGATACCATCTCACACCAGTTAGAATGGTGATCATTAAAAAGTCAGGAAACAGCAGGTGCTGGAGAGGCTGTGGAGAGATAGGAATGCTTTTACACTGTTGGTGGGACTATAAACTAGTTTAACAATTGTGGAAGACAGTATGACAATTCCTCAAGGATCTAGAACTAGAAATACCTTTTGACCCAGCCCTTTGGGTATATGTAAATATACCCAAAGGATTGTAAATCATGCTGCTATAAAGACACATGCACACATATGTTTATTGCAGCATTATTCACAATAGCAAAGACTTGGAACCAACCCAAATGTCCACCAATGATAGACTGGATTAAGAAAATGTGGCACATATACACCGTGGAATACTATGCAGCCATAAAAAAGGATGAGTTCGTGTCCTTTGTAGGGACATGGATGAAGCTGGAAACCATCATTCTGAGCAAACTATCACAAGGACAGAAAACCAAACACCACATGTTCTCACTCATAAGTGGCAATTGAACAATGAGAACATTTGGACACAGGAAGGGGAACATCACACACCAGGGCCTGTCGTGGGGTTGGGGGAGGGGGAAGGGATAGCATTAGGAGATATACTTAATATAAATGATGAGTTAATGGGTGGAGCACAGCAACACGGCACATGTATACATATGTAACAAACCTGCACGTTGTGCACGTGTACCCTAGAACTTAAGGTATAATAATANGGTTGGGGAGGGGAAGGGATAGCATTAGGAGATATACTTAATATAAATGATGAGTTAATGGGTGGAGCACAGCAACACGGCACATGTATACATATGTAACAAACCTGCACGTTGTGCACGTGTACCCTAGAACTTAAGGTATAATAATAATAATTAATTAATTAATAATAAAATAAAATGCAGAGTGTGTGAGATTAGAGCTCATTTATAAAATTACTGTAATTTCAGTTCAGCTGATTCATCTGCACAATGATAGGTAAGTACTGTCTGAATGTTAGGAAAAGGCTTGAAAAAGTGAAAAAGCAGATTGTCCAAAATCACCTGTAAAAAAGTTAAGATAGCAATTTTAAAATAATCAAAATTAAGTACAGAAAATGACTTTTTAAATAACTTGATGCTTTTTAATGCAGTAAAGCTGTGAGGTTTTGACCTAGCTTGCTTTTTATGCCCTGACATGTTGATTTCTCTGCGTTTGAACCTAGTTCCTTACTGCAGTCTGCAGATGGCCTGGTATGTTAATATTGGCTTTAGTATCACCTTCTTTAACAGCTCCAGTCCACAGACTTATTTTCTGAATCACACTTCATGGAAACTGCTAGCCAACCAAGTGCTGTTTATTTATTTTATTTTATTTTATTTTTTTTGAGACAGAGTTTCGCTCTTGTTGCCCAGGCTGGAGTGCAATGGTGCCATCTTGGCTCTGCAACCTCCACCTCCTGGGTTCAAGCAATTCTTCTGCCTCAGCCTCCCAAGTAGCTGCAATTACAAGCATGTGCCACCATGCCCGGCTAATTTTTTGTATTTAATAGAGATGGGGTTTCACCATGTTGGTCAGGCTGATCTGGAACTCCTGACCTCAGGTGATCCACTTGCCTTGGCCTCCCAAAGTGCTGGGATTACAGGTGTGCGCCACTGCACCCAGTCCCAAGTGCTTTTAATGCCACCAACCCTTCAGTTATCCATTAAAACAGAAAAGGAAGCCCCCCAGTGATCTGTTTTGTGCTTTGGATTTTACTTATCTATCTACTCCAAACCTCAAATATATACATTTAAAAAAATATTTTTCCTCTGTTAACTAAATAATACAAGTTATTTTAAAATTATGGAAAATAGAAAAATCACCACTAGTTAATTGCTAAAAGATTACCATGTTGAGTATATTTTGGTATCCTATTGTGTCTGTGGGTTTTTTGAACTAATATTATAGCATTAGCACTTCCTTATGTCATTAAATGGCCTCCAAAAACATGACTTTAATGACTGTAAAACATGAACCATTCTTTTAGAGCAGACATCGATATTAAGTCTAATACTAATGCCAAGAGAAACAGCCTTGTTCATTAACTACATACCTACATTTTAAAAGATGTATTTCTAGAAGTCATCTCAAATACTCTTAGTGCTCCCCTAGACAGAAATGGGAATAAAGGAAAATCCATTTCAATCAAAACTTAAACGAGGGTGTGTCCTAGCTCTTTCTACTAGCTCGACCTTTAAAGCGGTTCTGTGCTTAAGAACTTTTTGTGATGATATAATGTTCCTTATCTACACTAATATGTAGCCACCAGTCATGTGTGGCGATTGAACATTTGAAATGTGACTCATGAGAATGAGGAACTGAATGCTACATTTTATTTAGTTTTAATTAATATAAATCTAAATGTAAATAACTACATGTGGCTAGTGGCTGCCATACAGAACAGCACAATGGAAAACAGCAGAATGTATCTGAGGCTGGGCACTGTGGCTCAGGCCTGTAATCCCAGCACTTTAGGAGGCCGAGGCAGGCAGATCACTTGAACCCAGGAGTTCGAGACCAACCTGGGCAACATGGTGAAACCCCATCTCTACTAAAAATACAAAAAAGTTGGCCAGGTGTGGTGTTGAGCACCTGTAGTCCCAGTTAATAAGGAGGCTGAGGTGGGAGAATTGCTTGAGCCTGGTAAATTGAGAGTACAGTAAGCCTCTGTACACCAGCCTGGGTGATGGATTGATACCCTGGGTCCAAAAAAAAAAAAAAGAAAGAAAGAAAGAAAGAAAAGAAAAGAATATATTTGGTTGTACCTGGGGTTTACCAAGTAATATTTTAAAAGCATTTTGCTTTAAGTGCAAAATCTGTACTCTCTCTAATAATGGCAATTGCAACTTTTTTATTTTTTTACATTTTTTAGCTATATAACCTACCTATTATTTAGCTTAATGATAGGCTTTGTTGAATGGCAATATACAAAATGGTATCCAACAACCTAGACATCTTACACATTTTCAGAAGTTGCAGTGATTTTAATTACCACAAAGGATCTAAAGACTCTTAAGAAATTATGTTTGACAAAGACTAATTATGTTATTCAGATTTTGTGAAGTAGTTTCAGGCATAATGAAAATATGACACTCAGAACACCAAAGAGATTTGAAAGACTCATTACCCCAGAATATTCCTAAGTGTTCCACATTCTGGGGGGCAGGTGAGGGGGTGGAAGTACAAAAGCAGCCTACTTTGTGGTTCTTAGTTCACATCTATCAAGTAGTTAAATGGGATTTTGGTTCACGTTTGGGAAGAAACTCACAAGTTGTGCATTTTCAGGAAAAAAATCTGTCTCTGAGCTGTGATCTTACCTAACTCACATTCAGTTCAGATCCCATCACCAACTCTTTCACTGCTGAGTCAGCCAACATCAGCAAAGGCCGCAGAAGCATCCTACATTCTCCCATTTGGAAGGCGCTCCCGGCCTCCTGCCTCCCTTATCTTCAACAGAATGATATTTACCCATCTTCCAACTCCCTGAAGAAAGATCACTTCCCCTGACTAATGCTCTCCTCTCTCACACAGACCTGCAGCTGTGGGCAAGGAAGGTAAGGCAAGGAAAGTTTTCATACTTGTTGTGGTCGGGGAAAGTAAGGATCAGAAACAATACATTTGCTCAGGGTCATTCTTGGCTCACTGCAACTTCTGCCTCCTGGGTTCAAGCGATTTTCCTGCCTCAGCCTCTCAAGTAGCTGGGATTACAGGCGCATGCCACCACACCCGGCTGATTTTTGTATTTTTAGTAGAGACAGGGTTTCACTATGTTGGCCAGGCTGGTCTCGAACTCCTGACCTCAAGTGATCCACCTGCCTCGGCTTCCCAAAATGCTGGGATTATGGGCGTGAGCCACCATACCCAGCCTGAACCCAGTTCTTTTGACTGCAAGTCCGGTACTCTTTTCATTACATGAGAGTTGCCCCCTTATTTTTCTTCTCTAGGCAGGCATTGAACATTCATCTCTATGTCCTTAGCCTAAGCTCTTCTCAGCTAAATTCATCCCTACAAGTTCTGCCTTCCACTCAACTGCAGAACCAATTCAGATGGATTTTCGGCTACTTTATAAGAAGGATCACCTTTCCTCCAGTATCTAATAACATGTTCATTTCCTTCTAAGGTCTTACCAGAAGCATATTTAACATTCATATTTCCACCCACCATTTCTTCAAGGGGATGTAGGTTTCCTTTTCATGAAGAATCTCAAAATTCTTGAGACCTCTACCAATTACCCAATTCTAAAGCCACTTCCACATTTTTATGTATTTGTTACAGAAGCACTCCAGTTGCCAGTACCAAAATCTGTTTTATTTTATTTTATTTTTTGAGATGGAGTTTCGCTCTTGTCACTCAAGCTGGTGTGCAATGGCGCGATCATGGCTCACTGCAACCTCCACCTCCCAGGTTCAAGTGATTCTCGTGCCTCAGCCTCCCGAGTAGCTGGGATTATAGGCGCCCGCCACCATGCCCAGCTAATTTTTGTAGTTTTTTTTTAGTAGAAATGAGGTTTCCATGCCCGGCTAATTTTTGTATTTTTTTAGTGGAGATGAGGTTTCACCATGTTGGCTAGGCTGGTCTCGAACTCCTGCCTCACGTGATCTGTCTGCCTCGGCCTCCCAAAGTGCTGGGATTACAGGCGTGAGGCACCATGCCCTGTCCAAAATCAGTTTTAGTTTCTTAGAGTTACTATAACAACAACAACAAAAAAACACAAACTGGGTAGCTTAAAACAAAAGAAATTTATTAAATCAGAGTTCTGGAGGATAAAAATCTAAAATCAAGGTCTTGGCAGGGTCACGCTCCCTCTGAATCCTCTAGGAGAATCTTCCTTGCTTCTTCCAGGTTCTGGCAGCCTCAGGTGTTCCTTGGCTTGGGGTGGTGTAACTCCACTCTGCCTCCATCTTCATGTGACTATATTCCTTGTATGTCAGTGTCTACTCTTCTCTTTTTATAAAGATGACAGATCAAATTGAATTTAGGGTCCACCCTACTCCAGTGTGATCTGATCTCAATTAATTATATCTCCAATGATCTCGTTTCTAAACAAGGTCACATTCTAAGGCTCTAGGGGTTAGGGCTTGAACATTTCTTTTTGAGCAACACAGTTGAACCCATGACAATATGTGTATCCAAAAATGCATGCTTATGTACACGGCTCAAACTCAAAATGAACACGGCTATGTAACCAACACCCAGATCAAGAAATAGAACATGTCTAGCACCCCAAAGTCCTTTCCTTCTTTCTTCCAGTCACCCAGCTCCACCATCATCAATAACCACTATCTTATCTTTTAACTGAATAGATTAGCTTTTTCTTTTAAGTATAATTCACAAACCATAAATCTTTAAAGTATACAATTCAGTGGTTTTTAGCATATTCACAAAACTGTGCAACCCTCACTACTATCTGATTCCAGAACTTTTGCATCACCCCAAAAAGAAAGTCTGCATTCATTAGCATTTATTCCCATTGTCACCCACCCCTCAGCACCTGGAAATCACTAATCGACTTTCTATTACTATTGGTTTGACTATTCTGGACATTCACTTCATATAAATGGAATCAAACAATGTGTGGCCTTTTGGTCTGGCTTCTTTTCACTCTGCACAATGTTTTCAAGGTTCTTCCATGCTGCAGCATGTATCAGTACTTCGTTTCTTTTTATGACTGAACAGACATACCATGTTTTGTGTGTCTGTTCATCAGTTGATGAACATTTATGTTGTTTCCATATTTTAGCTATTATGAATAACGTTGCTATGAACATTTGTGTACAAGTTTCTGTGCGGACATATGTTTTCAATTAGCTTGGGTATGTACTTATGTGCGCTTGTACCCTAATATATCCAGTAGAGTCCAAGGCTTAGGATAGCTACCAATCGATAGATTGCAAGTTAAAAGGAACTCTAACCTGACCGGGCGCAGTGGCTCATGCCTATAATCCCAGCACTTTGGGAGGCCAAGGCAGGCAGATCATGAGGTCAGGAGATCAAAACCATCCTGGCTAACAAGGTGAAACCCTGTCTCTACTAAAAATACAAAAATTAGCCGGGCATGGTGGCAGGTGCCTGTACTCCCAGCTACTCCAGAGGCTGAGGCAGGAGAATGGCCTGAACCCCGGAGGCAGAGCTTGCAGTGAGCCGAAATTGCACCACTGCACTCCAGCCTCGGCGACAGAGTGAGACTCCGTCTCATAAAAAAAAAAAAAAAAAACCCTAACCTCTGAAAAAGCTGGACTCTCCTACCTCAGGAAGTAACCTGAACACTTGGGAGAGTTGTAGCTCTCCTGTGTGTGATACACATAGTCTCTCTACATTCATCTTCCCAGCTTGTAAATGATTACCCATTTTTCCACATCGGTGTCAATACAGGAAGCAGCACACTACTCATGTGCTCAGAAAGCATCACACAGAGTCACAATAAAAGGTCATGTGCTTAAAACGATTTTAGAAACTTGATTTTGAGGGGAAAAGAACCACAGCAGGACACAAAGCACGTGCCTATGATTGTTCTCTGGTGAGAATATCAAAGAAATAGAGAGTTAGCAAGATCCTCAGGAGTCTGCCCTATATACTTGACGGCAATGATGAGGACACAGTAACAGAGATATGCTTCCATCTCTCTCTCTCTTTGCTTTTAAAAAATATTTCAAAAGCATACATCTTCAGACAGATAAACAGATTCTTTGGAATGGATATGTAGCATATAAAAGATAAAGAATAATAAAATGAATATACATGTACCTACTAACCCAGCCGAAGAAGCAGAATGTTTCCAAACCTTTTTTTAAAAAAAATAGAGACAGGGTCTCACTATGTTGGCCAGGCTGGCCTCCAACTGCTGGCCTCAAGCACTCCTCCTGACTTAGCCTCCCAAAGTGCTGGGATTACAGGCATGAGCCACTGCATCCAGCCCACCAAAACTTTTGGAGTCTCTCTATCTTCTCCCAATGTATCCACCACACTGAATTTTGTGATACTATTTTTGTTATAATTTTACTACATTTGCATGTATTTGTAAATGATACATTTTGTACCTTTTGAACTTTATGTAGATAGCATCCTACTGCTTGTATTCTTCTGCCATTTGCTTTTTCACTCAACATTCTGTTTGTAAGATTAATCCATGTTGAAACATTTTTCTTTTGTTTATTCACCTTCACTCTTCCATTTTCTGTAACTACTACAGATTATTTGTCCTTCATGATATGAGACACATGGATTGTGTGCATTTTTTGCTTTTATAAACAGTGTTGTTATGAACAGTTGTATGGGAGGTACACCTGACAGCAATAACTTAAGCATACCCTATATGGCAGATGTGCCTGACAGTGATAGTTTAGCTGAAGAAGTGGGGGTTGCCACGTGGAGGTTGCTGGCAGGGAGGATGCTAAGGTGCTTTATAAACTGCATGCTTTTACAAGTGGTTGCAGTTCTGTCTAGCACACTGCCCCTGGACCATCCGTATATGTTAAGTTCCCCCTAATAAAACCCTATGTCTAGATGCTTCATTAGCACAGTAGGCAGTGTGTCAGTCTCGTAAAACTCTATGTCTTGTTCACTGGCTCTGCGTCTCTTCCTCAGCCTCTTAAAACTGGTGCCATCCCTACTGAAATCAATAGGAGTCCAGCACGACTACGCTCATATATATATATAGATATATATATTATATAGATAGATAGATATGGAATATGCATTTTTAAAGATACACATGTGCCCACACACACACAGAGCAATAAAACTGCTAGGCCATGAGGCGTTTTGATCTTATAAGGTAGTGAATGGTAAATTATTTTCCTAAGTGGTTGTGTCAGTTTGCACTACTAGTGTGTTAGGAGTTTCCTTTGCTTTACGTCTTCACTGACTCTTGGCATTGTCAGACTTCTTAATTTTGCCAGTCTAGTGGGTGTAAAATAGTATCTGTATCAGTTAGTCACTGTTACATATTAACTACCCCACAACTTAGTGGCTTAAACAACCATTTAATATTTCTCATTAGCCTGGGGTGTAATGCATGGTTCTGCTCATCTGGGCCAGGCTCTGCTGATCTCACCTGAGCCGCTCATGGCTTACAGAGAGCTGTCACGTTAGCAATGGGCTGGCTGGTCTAGGATGACCTCATGTTTCAACTCTGTTCTATGGGTCTCTCATTCTCCAGTAGGACAGACAGTACAGGTTTGTTCTCATTCTAAGGCGGAAGAGCAAAAGAAAGAGCAGAAACACATAAAGTACTTGTACAAGCTCTGCTTGCAATAAGTTTGCTATTGTCATGTTGGATTTGGTCAAGTCTAGAGTTGGTGAAGGAAGGAACTACCAGAGTTTAGGCACAGGGAGGTATGAAAAGTTGGAACCATTCGTACAGTCAATTCACCAACATGGTTTTAAATTGTATTTCCTTGGTTACTATTGAGGTTGAGTATCTTTTCACATGTTTACTGGCCATATACATTTCTTCTTCTGAAATGCCTCTTCAAGTCTTTGGTCCATTTTATTTTATTTTATTTTATTTTATTTTATTTTATTTTATTTTCTTGAGAAAGAGTCTCACTCTGTCACCCAGGCTGAGTGCAGTGACGTGATCTCAGTTCACTGAGACCTCCGCTCACTGAGACCTCTGCCTCCCGGGTTCAAGCTATTCTCCTGTTTCAGCCTCCCAAGTAGCTGGGATTATAGGCACGTGCCACCACGTTCAGCTAATTTTTTGGTATTTTTTGTAGAGACAGGATTTTGTCATGTTGGCCAGGCTGGTCTCGAACTGCTGGCCTCAGGCGATCTGCCCACCTCGGCCTCCCAAAGTGCTAGGATTACAGGCATGAGCCACCGCACCTGGCCCTTTTGTCTATTTTACATGTAGATTTTGTCTTTTTTAGGTTTATTCAAAATAGTTTATTGTTATTAATCTAAATGCTAATCCTTTGTCAGATACATTTGTGTTTCAAATATATTCTTTCAGTTTCTATCTTTGTTTTTACTTTTTTCTTCTTGGTATCTTGAAAAAAAAAATTTTTTTGAGAAGGAGTCTCGCTTTGTTGCCAGGCTGGAGTGCAGTGGCGTGATCTCAGCTCACTGCAAGCTCCGCCTCCCGAGTTCACGCCATTCTCCTGCCTCAGCCTCCCGAGTAGCTGGGACTACAGGCGCCCGCCACCACGCCCAGCTAATTTTTTTGTATTTTATCAGTAAAAACGGGGTTTCACCTTGTTAGCCAGGATGGTCTCGATCTCCTGACCTCGTGATCCACCCACCTCGGCCTCCCAAAGTGCTAGGATTACAGGAGTGAGCAATTTTATACTATAATCAATTCATGATTTTTTTCTTGTGTTTTTGATGTGTGTTTTTTGTATCTTATTTACATACCTTATTTTGTATCTAATTTACATTTTTCCTATTCTAAATTATTAAGATACTTTCTTATATTCTCTTCTAATTTTTTTTAAGTTTTACTTTTCACAGTTTGGTCTCTAATGTATCAGGAACCGATTTTGTGTTTGTTATGATATAGAGATTCAATTTTCACTTTTTCCCACATGAAAAAACAGTTATCCCATTGAAAAACCAATTGTACCATTGATGAAATACCCTTTTGCCCACTGATCTGTCTTGTTACAACAGCCACATATCAAGTTTCCATGTTTGTGCTGTCTGTACTCAAGCTTTCTATTCTGTTCCACTGATCTCTTCTGTGCCAGCACCACATGCTTGTATAACTGTAGCTTTATAAGTTTTCATATCTATGATAGCAATTTTCCACACTTTTTATTCTTCCAAAGTATCTTGATTATTCATGGAAATTTGTTTATTCATTTAAATTTTAGGATCAGGTTACCAATGTCCGTAAAAAGCCTGTAGGAATTTTGATTGGAATTGGAGCTTCATACAGATCAAATGTGGGGAAATCTGAAATCTTTACAGTATTATACCTTCCGTTCTACAAATATTATAAATCTCTCATTTACTTAGGTCTTCTTTTATGTTTTTTGAATCCGTTTTATAGTTTTATCTCTAAGGGATTTGCTCAGCTTTGTTAGATTTATTCATAAGTTCCTTAATTTTCTTTCTGTGGCTATTATAAATTCTTTTTTAAAATGTATTTTAGGCCAGGCGCAGTGGCTCAAGCCCGTAATCCCAGCACTTTGGGAGGCCGAGGCAGGCAGATCACGAGGTCAGGAGATCGAGACCATCCTGGCTAACACAGTGACCTCATCTCTACTAAAAATACAAAAAAATTAGCCGGGCGTGGTGGCAGGCACCTGTAGTCCCAGCTACTCGGGAGGCTGAGGCAGGAGAATGGCGTGAACCCGGGAGGTGGAGATTGCAGTGAGCCAAGATCATGCCACTGCACTCCAGCCTGGGCAACAGAGTAAAATTCTGTCTCAAAAAAAAATAAATAAATAAAATAAGTATTTTTACTATTTTTTAAACTGTCCCTGGAATAGAAATAGAATTTATTTTTATGTTGTCATTTGTATTTCTATAAAGTTAATCATGTTGTTTGCAAATAATTATAGTTTTATTTTTTCTTTTCCAATCCTTATAGCTTGCCTGTTTTTGTTGTGTTGTTATGCCTATTATCACTAGTACAATGTTGAGTAGATCAAAAGTAGTGATAGTGGCATCTTTATTTCGATTCTGATTTTAAGGAGAATGCTTCTCACATTTTACTCCCTTATCTTTCTTCTTTTCTTCATTACATCACCGCTCCGATTAGTTGGCTCAGACGCCTGAAAAATGTGCAGGAACCTAAACTGTATGATGTTTCTATTTAACAACTTGCTAATTTTTTAGTGTCTTCATAATTGAAAAGCACACNAATTATAGTTTTATTTTTTCTTTTCCAATCCTTATAGCTTGCCTGTTTTGTTGTGTTGTTATGCCTATTATCACTAGTACAATGTTGAGTAGATCAAAAGTAGTGATAGTGGCATCTTTATTTCGATTCTGATTTTAAGGAGAATGCTTCTCACATTTTACTCCCTTATCTTTCTTCTTTTCTTCATTACATCACCGCTCCGATTAGTTGGCTCAGACGCCTGAAAATGTGCAGGAACCTAAACTGTATGATGTTTCTATTTAACAACTTGCTAATTTTTTAGTGTCTTCATAATTGAAAAGCACACTTCTTTTTTAATCTGCATTGTTTTCATTCTGTTTTAGGTATGATTCTCTCCTCATTTAAGAGTGTAATGCTCTTTTGTCCTATGATTTTGCCTCATTAATTGTCTTACACTTCAAGGTTCAATTGTTTGCAGAGCTTTTGTCTTTTCCAGACAACCAACTTTCGTAGTATTCTTACACTTTTTTTATCTATTTGGTTAAGTAGTGTGACAATAGTGTCTTTCAAACATTTAAATTTTTAACTAAGGAGATTAATCAAAAGGAAAAGAGATGTAATATTTGTTACTTTCTATACATGCTTTACATACATTATTTCCATCTTAATCTACACAAGAATAATCTCTTAAGGTAATTATTGTTCTATGTTTTATAGACTCTAGGATACACATTTGTTTATATTTTAACACTTCTGATTTAAGAATCTCTTACAACCTACCTGATAAGAAAGCATATTATCATAGTTTAGCCACTTTTTCTTCTTCATGGTGCATAAAATAACGGTGCGTCTTTTTTTTTTTTTTTTTTTTTTTTTTTTGACAGAGTCTTGCTCTGTCGCCCGGGCTGGAGTGCAGTGGCCGGATCTCAGCTCACTGCAAGCTCCGCCTCCCGGGTTTATGCCATTCTCCTGCCTCAGCCTCCGAGTAGCTGGGACTACAGGCGCCCGCCACCTCGCCTGGCTAGTTTTTTGTATTTTTTAGTAGAGACGGGGTTTCACCGTGTTAGCCAGGATGGTCTCGATCTCCTGACCTCGTGATCCGCCCGTCTCGGCCTCCCAAAGTGCTGGGATTACAGGCTTGCGCCACCGTGCCCGGCCGCAACGGTGTGTCTTATAACTAATGGTGTACTTGATTTGATGAAATGTAGCATTGACCAATTTACAGTTGAGAAATCTGGGACTCTGGTATGCCAGAAAATTTGCTCAAGATACACAGCTAGCAAATAGCACAGTTGAAATCTGAACCCATGTCTGTCTCACCCCAAAACCTATGTTGTCTTTCAAAAGAGCACACATTATATAGCAATTAGCACATATTCATTAATTGTAGTTCCAACAATAGTAATTGCCAACTACCTGTTGATGAAGAGTAAACTCTGTAAAATATTTGAAGAAATTTATTCTGAGCCAATTGTGAGGACCATGACACAGCCCCAGGAGGTGCAGAAAACATGTACCCAAGGTGGTCTGGCTACAGTTTGGTTTTATACCTTTTTTAGGGAGACATACAATTAATCAATACATATAAGATGTGCATTGGTTCAGGCCAGAAAGGCGGGACAGCTTGAAGTGGTGGCAGATTGGGGGTGGGGGAATCCAGGTCATAGATGGATTCAAAGGTTTTTCTGATTGGCAATTGACTGAAAGAGTTATTATCTAAAGACCTGTACTCAGTAGAAAGAAGTGTCTGCGTTAAGATAAGGAGTTGTGGAGACCAAGGTTTTATCATGTAGATGAAGCCTCCAGGTAACAGGCTTCAGAGCTCTCATCAGACCTAAAAGGTGCCAGAATCCCCTCCCTTTCCAGGTCTTTTCCCTGATCCAGGAGAGAAGTAGTGTGAAAGAGTATCTTTCAAACATTTAAATCTATAGATATAGATACAGATATAGATTTTCCCTATAAGAGACAGCTTTGCAGGACCATTTCAAAGTATGTCAAATAAATATGTGTGGGGGGAAAATATTTCTTTCAGAGCCTGCTATCTGTCATGTGATGCTCTGCTAGAGTCAGGTTGGAATTTGGTGTCTTATTGCTACAAAGGTCTGTTTTGTAGTCTTAAGATCTCTGTTTCAAGGGTAATTCAGATGGTCAGTTGTGCTTGAATTCCAAAGGGAGGTGAGTATAATGGGGCATGTCTGATTCCCCTTCCTACCATGACCTCAATTCATTTTTCAGGTTTACTTTGGAATGCCCTTGGCCAAGAGAGGAGTCCATTAGTTAGTTGAGGGGCTTAGAATTTTATATTTGGTTTTCATATCTTGCTAATAGCTTTTGTACATATTACCTAGTCTAATGACACACATTGTCTTTGATAAACACACATCTTTATCAGGCTTCTTTATTAAGAAGCTCAGTTTAATGAATTACATCAAATGGGTTGCTAGTGTACCATCTAAAAATTACTCTTTTATTAAAATTAATTCATTCATATATTTTAAACATGTACTGGCCTTTTGTTCTGGGAACTGGGCTATCATAGCTATGAAGAAGATGAACACGTTTCTTGCTGTCGTGGAGCTGACAGTCAAACTGATTAAATAATTCTGGCAACATTTCTTCACGATTGGGAAAAATGAAATTAAGTGTTATGAAACATTTGGCTAGCTGTGTAAGCCAAGGCAACCCAGACAGAACAGCCTGTATCAGAAGACATCAGCTTACCAACCTGACCTGTCCCAATGCCAAGCACAAGAATTGGTAGGACATTTGCTCAGTCCATTCAGTTCACGTATTAGCTGTCAGGAACAACCCCTGGACTACTTAATTAGGACAAAACGCATACTATGGAATAAGAATTACATATCATTTACTAAGCCCTAATTTAAGTAGACACAGAGACAACTGGTTTAATTGGGGAGGTTATCCCAAGAAATGCTGGTAGGGGAGTAGGGAAGTGACATAGGAAACCAATAAATGACTACTTCCAAGCAAGTTGCCTCTATGTCTAACTAGAGATGAATCCTGCAGGGATCTATGGGGGACAGTGAAGAACACATCTGAGTTTCCTAGTGAGAGGCAAGGGAGCTAGAATACATATCCGCCACCTCCTACCAGCCATTGGTTGGAGGCTACTGGACAACGTGTAGTTAGTGTAGTAGAGAGGTGGTGGGGCAGTGATGGTTGCAGTGAATTCTCTAGCACCTTTGCACATCCAAGAAAGCCCTTAGGGCTTAGGCAAAAGGATTGCAGTTCTGGCAATTGCAAGTCTGGCAGGAAATAAGTGCTCAGAGGGGATATTAACGGAACTACATGTATATCCACCATAACTACCATACTGCCCAGTTCTGATGTTTATTCCAAGTTTTCCACACTAATGAATGGAAAAAAATCTTTCACCTGATGTGGTCCAAAGCTTATCTTCATGTCCCTTTAAACAAATGCTTTGGCGTACATCATTTGCTATTCCCTTTTCAGCTTCCATTGCCATTCAGGTTCCAGCTTGTTAGCCTTGGTGTGGTAACACCCTTGTATCATGGTTTTTAATGTTTTTGTGTAGAATTTCTCTCCATCTGAAGTATCTCAACATCTTCACTGACTGAATGCCTAAGGAGAATTGCTATCCTCCAATGAAAAACAATCCTTGTGAAATGCTTGCACCACTACCACTTTTCCCACAATTGCTTTACTGGATTTGCTCTTGCAGTGTCAGCAGGAGGAAATTTATTACACCTACCCTGATTTGGGGCAGGGAAAGAGCATCTTCTGGATTGGAAGAAATTTGGAACTGGCTTTTCTCTCTTTGTAGAAGTGATTGGTTCTCCAATCCTTCCTCTCTGACACTAAGAACCATCCATCCTCCCCAGCTCTAGACATGAGGGGTTTTTTCCTATTTAACTCTTTCAGCCATGAGTAAGCCATCTCTAGGCTTACTTTTTAATATGAGTGCTAGCATTTAATCCTATATTTTATGGAGAGATGGTGTAACATAAGATTCCAAGGGTAAGCTCTGGCATCCAATGCCACTGGTTGAAATTCTGGATCCCCACATCTCTGTGGTCTTCATTTTCCATATCCATAGAATATGGGAAATTATCATATCTATCACACGGAGCTGTCATGAGAATTGAATGGGCTAATACTGATAGCCGTTAGAAAAGTGCCTGGCACATAGCACTCAATAACTATGAGCCACTTTTCAATTTGGCCTTGATTAGAGCTGATACTTTCTTTTGATGTCAGGAACTTTTCAAGTTTGCCATTCAGCAACTAGAGAGTAAATACAATAATTGTATTATGTTCTCACTTTAAGTAAATCAAGAAGCCAAAATAGCTTATTTGCCTCGTCGTATGTCATAACTAACTCAGGACAGAAATTTTTCTGAACTGCCAAAGGCAATCAAATTGTAAAACTCCCTCCTACTTCTCACCTCTTATCTATATTAACAAAAAGACCTGTAAAATGAACCAGCAGTCCTGAGTTGCGTCTTCCCTTTTCTAATGAGTCATTTAACTTAAATTACCTAGCTGTTGATGTGAGGAAAGGAACAGCTGCAAAAAGTTGGCAGGCTTCCAAATGCCTGGCAATGCAATTTAGATAAAAATATAGGTGTTTATGGATGATTACATTATTTGGACCACAAAGTTTTCCTAATCTATGCTCTGGCTAGCAAATGGCTCTGTTCTCCATGCTATCTGTTGACCTGCCTCCTGGCAGGGCTGCGATGTTTTTAGCAAGGTGAAAGAAGCATTATTACAGTCATGCCCTTGGAGTTGACTTCTGCCCATTGGCTCATTTTATCCTCACAACAACCTGGTGGAGTACTGGAACAGGAAGTTTTATACTCTTACAGTCACACTAATGGTTATGCTTAAAACTGTGTAGCTATTTATACTCAATACTAAAAATGGAACCCACTTTTAGGGCCGTTTAGACTATAACCAAGAGTTCCCTTTTTCTTACCCTATATTTCTGTGTGGAGACCAAAAAACAGTAACAACAACAACAGCAACATTGCAAAACAAAAACCCTTTGAGTTTGTACCTAGTTTAAGTCATCTAAGAAGTATCTAAGAAGCTGCCGTCTCTTTTATGGCTTCTTACATGGTCATCTAGAAAACTGAAAGGGTTTGTTTTTCATCAGGTATTTGTTCCAGAGGAGTGGAAGGAAAATATAGACAGACAAACAGCCTTCCAGAGGGAAAATCAGCTCTGAGATGGTCCCAGGGATGCCAGGCCTCATAGGAATAGGTCCAATAGGAATTGGGGTTCACTCTAAGTGTTAAAAAGCCAACAGAGTCAGGGTGCAGTGAGAGGAAAAAACACAGATTTTGGAGTCAGGCTTGATCAAGTGTTTAATTTCTCTGTGCTTCAATTTCCTCTTCTAGAAAAACTAAGACCTATAATACCAAGAGTACCTACCTTACAGGATGATGAGGATTAAGTATGATAATATAACTTTAAGATAGGTGGAGCTTTCTTAAACAGCATATGCAAAGAACTAACTGCAAAAGAAAAGATTAATAATTTGAACTTCATTAAAATTAAGAGCTTTTATTAACTATAAAATATAATTAGCTGTGTGAAAAGAAAGCCTGATATATTATATTTTCCAAAGATGGTTGTGACAATATTTCCTATCCATATACTCATTCAAAACCTTGCCACTGCCTGATTTGAAAAAGGTGCAGTTTGGCCGGGCGTGGTGGCTCACACCTGTAATCCCAGCACTTTGGGAGGCCGAGGTGGGTGGATCACGAGGTCAGGAGATCAAGACCATCCTGGCTAACACAATGAAACCCCATCTCTACTAAAAATACAAAAAATTAGCCAGTCATGGTGGTGGGCACCTGTAGTCTCAGCTACTCAGGAGGCTGAGGCAGGAGAATGGTGTGGACCTGGGAGGCGGAGCTTGCAGTGAGCTGAGATGGCACCACTGCACTCCAGCTGGGTGACAGAGTGAGACTCTATCTCAAAAAAAAAAAAAGAAAAAGGTACAGTTTCTGTCCCTCCCTTGAACCTAGATGGATCTCTGTGACTATTTTGGCTAATAAAGTGTGGCAGACATGATTCTATGTGACTTCCGGGGCTAGATAATAAAAGATCATAGTTTACCTCTCTTGGGACATTCACCCTGGAACCAAACCACAATAACGGGAGGAAAGAGAAGCCATATGCAGAAGTCCATGTGGATAGGAATGGCAACCTCCATCGCTCTACCCAGCTGACAGTGAGCTCCAACTTTCTAGCCATGTGAGTGAGTCATCTTGGAAGCAACTCTTTCTCCCCTTAGTTGAGTCACCCCTGCTAATGCCATATGGGAGAGAAAAAAGCCTTCTCTGTTAAGTCTTACTCAAAATGCAGATGTATAAGCAAACTATATGAATGTTATTATTTTAAACTACAACATGAGGAGGGGGATAGTGTGTTATTCAGCAATGAAGAACCAGGAAATCTGGCACATAGAAGTGGGGTGTGCCATAACAAGACCTAAAATATGTGACAGTGGCTTAGGGATGTGGAGTTGGGCAGAAGCTGAATGAGCCTAGAAACTGTTATAGAAGCCTAAAGGGTCTTGAGTATGCTGTTGGCAAAAGCTTGTAAGAAGCGAGGAAAATGTTTTGGACAGTTGGAGGAAAGGAGTCTGTTATTATGCAGTGACGCAAAGTTTAGTAACACTCTCACCTGTGGTTCCATTGAAAATAGAAAATAATGAACTAGGTATTATAGCTAAGGACATTTCCAGGCAGAGTGTTGTAGGTACTACCTGGCTTCTTCTTGCTGTAGATAGTAAAACAGGTGAGGAGAAAAAAAACTAAATAAAGAGAAAGACAAACTCTCAAGTATAAGGGAGCTGGGACTTGTTGGGCTCAAAAATAAAATTGCTTCTTATTTCCAGCCTCTCCAGATGGCAAACAGTGCTAAAATTAAGAAATGGCTTCAGGTAGAGATCAAATCCAGGGCATGATAATGAAAACAGTCTTAAGATGAAACTGAGGGTGGCCAGTAAAATCCTTTGTTAAGACCTCAGAGTAGTTTTTCATAGTAGTGTTTGCCTTTCAAACAAGAAATAGCCCTCTAAAGATCTTAAGACTGTGTCTCTTAGATCCCCTCTATTAAGAAATAAGGATTCTCAGAATCTTAGTTTCCCTATAAAGAGTTCAGTTTTATAGGGAGCCTAGGCATTACATCAACCTTACAGGAAGCCCACAATAGAGAAGAGCTTGTCTCAAAATAATTGGAAGGTTTTGAGTTGTTGGGGTTTTTGTTGTTGTTGTTGTTGTTGTTGTTGTTGTTGTCATTTTGGCATAATGTAGTGGATTCTAAATTAACCTGTAAGAAATTCATAGTTTTTTTTTTTTAAAGGAATTGTGACAGCTTGGACTAAAATGGACAAATACACAGCAAAAAGAAGTTTGGGGACTTTCAAACATCTGTGGACAGAAAGAAGGTTGAGAAAACTACTTAGCCTCAAACACTTGCTGCATTAATTAGAATGATAATCCAGAAGAAGGAAAAAAGAGCCCAGAGGATAGAACCCAAAACCACAGAGAATCATTCCTGGGAATTAGAACTGAGCCCTACATGTGCCCAGCTGGATTTCAGACCAGTGACTACTGTGTATCTCCACCTTCCCCCCATTTTAAACAGGAGTTCTTATTGCAATCAGTCTATGACTGTTTCATCATTGTACTTTAGGAATGTGTGGGGCAGACAACTTTAGTTCAGAGGTTCTCAGATGGAGGAGAGTGGTATTCAAGGAGGTGTACTGAGGAGCCTTAACCACATCTGGACTAGATTTAGACAATGAGATCTTGAGTTACTGTCATAACAAGATGAGACATTGAGGGGTCTTTGAGAAGGAGGTAACCATATCTTGCATATGAGAGGAATGTGAATTGGTGTGGGTAGAGAACATACTGTAGTATATTTTCAAAAAATGGCCACAACAATATGTCTAGTCCCACATGGTCTTCCAAATAGTTTCTACTCCTACATCAAGAGGTAAAGTCTATGTTTTTCTCTCTTAAAACTGGGAGGGCCTTTGTGACTGCCTTGGCTAATATTGAATGGTGTAAGTGATGCTACGTGACTTCTGAGGCTAAATTATAAAAGTTTATTCCACCTGGATCACTCTCTTGGGATATGTGCCTTTTGGAACCCTTAGATACCATGAAAGAAGCCCAGCTTCCCTGATACTCAATGCTAGAGACACCACGAGGGCAAGACTACATTGAGTTAGAGAGACTCCTTAGGAGCACCAGCTCTTCTAGTCTCCAACTGTTCAAGCCCAAGTATCAGACATGGGAATAACTGAGATTTCAAAAAATGTGGCCGGGTGTGGTGGCTCACACCTGCAATCCCAGCACTTTGGGAGGCTGAGGCGGGCAGATCACAAGGTCAGGAGATTGAGACCATCCTGGCTAACACGGTGAAACCCCATCTCTACTAAAAAAAAATACATATATACAAAAAAAAGAGAAAAGAATTAGCCAGCCTTGGTGGCGGGCACTTGTAGTCCCAGCTACTCTGGAGGCTGAGGCAGGAGAATGGTATGAACCTGGGAGGTGGAGCGTGCAATGAGCCAAGATTGTGCCACTGCACTCCAGCCTGGGCGACAGAGCTAGACTCCATCTAAAAAAAAAAAAACAAAAAACATGTAAATCCCAGTCACCATCTGACTGCAATCTAATAAGAGACCCAAAGTGAGAACTACCCAGCTGAGCCCAATAAACCCTTGGATTCATGAGAGACAATAAAATGTGATTGTTGTTGTTTTCAGCCACTAAATCTTGGGATGATTCATCACACATCAATAAATTATTGATATTGCAAGCCAGCATTCCTACAAATAAGAAAAAGACAACATTTTTAAAAACTTAAAGCAGAGAACTTAAAACAGAATTATGATTTGACCCAGCAAACCCATTATAGAGTTTATGCCCAAAGGAATACAAATCGCTCTGCCTTAAAGACACATGCGTGAGTATGTTCATCGTAGCACTATTCACAATAGCAAATACATAGAATCAACCTAAATGCTCATCAATGGTAGGCTAAAGAAAATGTGGTACATATACACCATGGAATGCTATGCAACCATAAAAAAGAATGAGATCATGTCCTTTGCAGCAACATGAACAGAGCTGGAGGCCAATATCCTGAGCAAACTCGCACAGGAACAGAGAACCAAATATGACATGCTCTTACTTAAGTACACATGGACACAAAGAAGAAATAGCAGATATCAGGGCCTACTTGAGGCTGGAGAATGGGAGGAGGGTGAGGATCAAGAAACTATGTATCAGGTACTATGTTTATTACCTGGAGGATGAGATAATCTGTATGCTGAACCCCTGTGAGATGCAGTTTACCTGTATAACAAACCTGCACATGTACTCCTGAACCTAAAATAAAAGTTTAAAAAAGAAAAATATCAGCAAAAAGACTCTCTACAAAAAAGAATTTCCAAATGGCCAATAAGTATATAAAAAAGTGCTTAACATTATTAGTCATTGTGAAAACTAAAACTACAAGACACAACCACACATACCCCAGAATGACTAGAATTAAACATTGATAATATCAAGCATTGGTAATAATGTGGAACAACTGGAATTATCTTGGAAGCTGCTACTAAATATGTAAATCGGTAAAACCACTTTGGAGAACTGCTTTTACGTATCTACTATTGTACACTAAACCCACACCTATTCTGTGATATAATAATTCCATCCCTAGGTATCAGATTGGTACAAAAGTAATTGTAGTTTTTGCAAAAATTAGCCAGGCATGGTGGCATACACCTATAGTCCCAGCAATTCGGGAGGCCGAGGCAAGAGAATAGCTTGAGCCCAGGAGGTCAAGACTGCAGTGAGCCATGATTGCGCCAGTGCACTCTAGCCTAGGTGACAGAGTGAGACCCTGTCTCAAAAAAAAGAAAAAAAGTTTTTATTGTGGGGAGTTAAGGATATTGTCTGGGAAATGGGAATAAGGGAGGCTTATTGGGTGTTGAAAATGTGCTATATCATGATCTGGGTGGAGTTTACAAAGGGCATAGATATATAAAAATTCATTGAGATTTATAATGGACTATAAAGATTTATGTACCTTCCTGCATGTTATACCTCAATAAAATGTTTTCAGCCAGGTGTGGTGGCTCATGCCTGTAATCCCAGCACTTTGGAAGGCCGAGGTGGTTGGATTACCAAGTTAGGAGTTCAAGACTGACTTGGCCAAGATGGTGAAACCCCATCTGTACTAAAAATACAGAAATTAGCCAGGCATGGTGGCGGGTGACTGTAATCCCAGCTACTTGGGAGGCTGAGGCAGAGAATTGCTTGAACCCTGGAGGCAGAGTTTGCAGCAAGCCAAGATCTCGCCATTGCACTCCAGCCTGGGCAACAGAGCGAGACTCTGTTTTTAAAAAAAGTATTTTCAATGCATGTATATCACTTAGCACAGTGCCTGACATATAGTAAATGTGCAGTAAATGTTTGCTATCATGAACTCAGCTGTTCATTAAACCTAAAGGGAGTCAATTAGTGTCAAAGTGTAGCAAAGGACCCATTGCCCTTGCATTTCCTGAGAGTTTGAAAACCTCTATGAGCTGTTACATAGCTGGAGAAGGAGAAGCATGGAAAAAGCAACCTGTCCACTTTGTCTTCTCAGGTCCAGGTTTGGTAAAGCTGCCAAGCAGGTCTGTCTTATTCCCAAATGAACTATTAGCTAGAGGCCCCAGTAAGAGTAAATACGCAAGAGTTCTGTTTTATCACCTCAATACCAGGACTGGGATTGAGGTGATAAAAAAAAAATAACAGGCCATAATAAATGTGGTCTCTTTTAATCTGGTGCCTTCTCCAGGGTTACCCTTCCTCAGAAAATAAACCAAACTACCTGAGATGGTGTCTTTTACAGGGAATGCCTAGACAGATAACCTCCAAACAGAATTGACTAGACAAAGCCACAAACACAGATGGACTGGTTTAAGAGTTTCTTGATCACAGCTCAGAAGCAAAGCACCCCTTCACAACAAAAAGGAACTCATGGCCACATAGACCAGAGAAAGCTTATCAGTTCCTAGAGTGAGAATTGGATGAGGGTCATTGACATGTTGCCAACCAGCAATTTCTACAGGGACTGTTTTTGGTTAACTTACATATTTATCCTTCCCTGTCAACCACCCTCACCAAAGCTCTGGTGTCAGCACAATGATCAGCAGCTGCACCTGACCGTAGTCAAACTCTCCCTAGGAAATTTATCCAGTAAGTTTTCAAGACAAAAACAGTCTACCAAAAATTCTAATGTCAAACAGACCTGAAAAGATGAACACAAAATTTTCATAGAGATAAGTTTGATCTCTCCAAATGGTCTTTCTTCACTCTTCTTTGAAAACGCTATTTGCCCATTTCTTATATTCAAACCATCCCTGAATCCTAAATATGCCTGGCATCCACCTTCTTCTCTCTGAACCCTTCTCCATAGTCCAAGCTACCTTCATTTCTAACCTGGTTCACTGTAATGTTCTGGTCTGACTGGTCTGATACTTTTATCTACTCCCTCACTTACCTCTACTCTACACTACCACCAGAGTGATCTGATTAAAAATACAAATCTGATCACTTAACCACCCTCCTCATCCACCAGTAGACTTTGATGATTTCCCATTGTTTTGCAGATAAATACCAATTCTTAGCATGGCTAAAAGGCCTTGCGTGACTTGGCCCCTATCTACCTCTCCAGTGTCATTTTGAACCGTGGTCCCCACCAACCACATTCAGGTCATACCTGGCATTCTCCTACTACAGGGCCTTTGAACATGCAGTTGCCATTGTCTGCTACCCTTCTCTTCACCTGGCCAAATTCATCCTTTCTTCAGGATTCATCTTCATCACCACTTACCCAGAGAAGGCTCTTAGCATTTACCACAGTTAAATGTTTCCACTTATTTGCATAGTTATTTGATTAATGACCAACCTCACAGCCAGCAAGCTCTTTGAGGTCAGAGATGTAGGTTTTTGCTCCTCATTGTATCACTGATGCCTGCCTTAGTGACTGGCACATGAAGGTGCTCAATAAATACTTGTTGAATTAATAAATGCATTAATTACCCAATGACATTTCAAAGTCACACTGTCAATCACGATTTTCCTTTTTTCACACTGTGAACCAGATCTTAGCCTTCTCCAATGCTATGTTGGAGGTAAGGCTGAACTGAGGAAGATACACACACCTCATGACTCATGACCCAAATGCGGTGACCCTGTCCATATTCTGAAAAGCCCTCACCGAAACTCATGTTGGAGCAGTTCATCCAGTAAAGCAGTGCCCCATGAGAAACAAGACTGCTAGAATGCAAACAGTGCCGTGCAATTAAAATACCCACTAATGACACCCTGTGCTGTTCTGCATCTGGGCAAGCGTGGCTTATCCTGGATGGACTTATGACCTGCTGCCATCTTCCTAACCTGGCAGTAAACATGGAAGAGTTCTGTTTTCCTAACCTTCCAGTAAACATGGACAACAAGTATGATGGCATACGCCTGTAGTAGCAGCACTTCAGGAGGCTACAGCAAGGGGATCACTTGAGCCCAAGAGGTTGAAACTCCAGTGAGCCATGATTGCACCACTGCACTCCAGTCTGGGTGACAGAGCGAGACCCTGTCTCAAAAAAAAAAAAAAGAAAAGAAAAGAAAAAAAGTTTTATTGTGTGGTGGTAAGGGTATTTTCTGGGAATTAATAAATGCATTCATTACCGAATGACATTTTGTTGTAATGGTCACAGAATCAGGATGCTCAGTGAACATACCCAATAAGCAGCCTTTAGTGTCTAAAACAGGAGAGTGGTCTACGGGAAAATAAAAACCAATAATCTATTTCAGAGGTGACATCTGGGAAAAGAAGAGAGAAAGATCTTGATATAAAGTCGGAGAAGACTAAGCTAATTATGTAAAGAAAGAATATTTTTCCATGGCTCTAGCATAGCATAGTTCAAGGGAAGTAGGGAGGGGTTGGTTATAATGGTTAAGATTACTTGACTATGGTGGCAGGCGCCTATAATCCCAGCTACTTGGGAGGCTGAGGCAGGAGAATCGCTTGAACCCTGGAGGCAGAGGTTGCAGTGAGCTGAGATTGTGCCATTGCACTCCAGCCTGGGCAACAAGAGCAAAACTCCGTCCTAAAAAATAAAAAAATAAAAAAAGATTACTTGAATGGATTAAGATTATAGTACACTGGGTACTCTGCCATCAAAAATTAGCCTTTGCTGCCAGTTTCTGAGGTAGCAGGGACCTTGTGTTTGAAGTGCATCTGAAATCGTGGTGATGTACTGGTAATAAGATTACTCACTCGCATGACCTCCAGAGTAAAGGTCTCTCCAGCTCCCACGACAGATTGTTCTTGTTATTTCTGCTTGTCAACTCTGAAAAGTTAGAAGCCATTTCATTTCACTGGGAAATAAGCTTTATGTCTCGGAGAAAGGCTCATATGAAAGGTCAGAGATTTTTAGTATAGGTCACACCCATTCTCGAGACTCAAAACTCTGAAGTCACCAACTTTCAGCCACAATCTGAAACTCTAGTTATAAGAGAGCCTCAGTGTGTGGAATGTGGACTCATAGTCCAGTGTGTGGAATGTGGACTCATTCACATTAGTGAATGGTTCTAATTCAACAAGGAGTGCATTCCCTCACCAATCTAAATCAGTGACAGAGCATAATTAGGGTCATTGTTCAGCCCTACCACCCTTATATCAGGCCTGACTAGCATTGATGTCACTCTGCCTATGAATCAGTGAAAGTTATTACAGGGTAAGTAGGCTGAGTATGGCACAATGCCCACCAGGTGCCGGTGCTTGTTTCACTCATATCCTATTCTCAAAATGCACGCTCCGTAGGCCAGGTGTGGTGGCTCAGGCCTGTAATTCCAGCACTTTGGGAGGCCAAGGCCGGTGGATCACCTGAGGTCAGGAGTTCAAGACCAGCCTGGGCAATATGGCGAAACCCCGTCTCTACTAAAAATACAAAAATTAGCCAGGTGTGGAGCTGGGCACCTGTAATCCCAGCTACTCAGGAGGCTGAGCCAGGAGAATCACTTGAACCCAAGAGGCAGAGGTTGCAGTGAGCCCAGATCATGCCACTGCACTCCAGCCTGGGCGACAGAGCAAGACTCCATCTCAAAAAAAAAAAAAAAAAAATCACGCTCCTTAAAAATGTACTATTCAAATGTTACCAAGGAGACCTTTGGTGCCTCGGGTGGTGTAGTAGTTCCTGGTTCCAATATCAGCAACTCTACCATAAAATTGGTAGAATTTGATATGAAAGGCCTTTGGGAGCAAGGTCACACTAATGGAGAGAATGCCATCGATGATGAAGGGGAAATGCCGACCTACTGAATGTACTCTACTTGAGTCAAAAAAGGACACATGATTCAAATTTGCACTTGGCAATTCTCCACAATGCCTGGTTGTAGGCACTTTACAAGGTTATTAATAAAAATATGCTTATGTGCTCCAAAAATGTGCATTATTTCAGGTTAGGCACAAAACTAGGCCTCCGCAAAAATCTGTAAATGCTATGATCACAACATACATTTAATATTGTAGAAATGTAGTGACTCACTTCTAAGTTTTACAAAATAAGGAAAATTACAATGTTAGTGCTTACTGGAGACCTGTTCAGAACCAGATGAATCTGTTTGAATATTATTATCTCAAATTAAACAATATGTGGAAATTATTTTTACCCAATTATACTCTAGTTTTCCATGGTAAATTCTAATATAAATTATTTAACTTGGTAAAACAAAAATTTCCCAGGGATTTGGAAAGTAACAACAAATATAATTATCATCGAGCAAAAAATAGTATTATCAAGAATTCAATGAATAATTCTTAGTTTTTTGCTATATAATAAATGGAAATCTAGTTTCATCTATTTTTTAAAATGGCAAGATTATAAGGAATTTTAAAATATTAGTACAAATGTCTTTGTTGGAGATATTTATTAATACATTTCAACCTAGACACAACGAGGATCTTTGATTACACTGTCCTAACCTCAAATAAATTGATATATTTTTCAACAAATAAATGTAGTCATGCGCTAGAAGCCAGAAAAATATTTTTTAACCACTCCTTCCATTTGCATTTGTTTCAACCATTTCCCTGTGAAAGTTCACACATTATACTGCACATGGGGTCAGTATGTGTTGATTGGCTGTCTCTGAGTAATCACTTTACACTGATGTGGACATTCTGCATACCATATCTAGACATCTGCTTATTGAACCAGAAGCTGGTGCTTCTTGGGCCTCATCCCAGTTTTTGTACTTTCTGCTTAGCCCTGGATGATTCACTGCTGATCCCCAGAGCCACATTTTTCAGTCTATCAAATAGAATGAAAATCTGCCAGCCTTTCCATCTTCTGTTCTATGTAGCTCTTAGTGCCAGGCAAAAATACTGTCTCCAAGGATTCTTATGCGGTTTAGATAGATAATGTCTAAGCTTCTCATAAGAAAGATGCTGTATCAATAGATGTAAGTTACTTACAATGATGTAATTGAAGATCCTTATAAAATATTGCAAACCAGATAGAATATGTAATTGCCTAGATAACGTTTGAATGTTCAGCACAGCCTCACTTTTATGACTGTGGAAATAATACATGTTGGGTTTGAAAAAGACAAAAAAGTAAAACAGAAAGTCATGCCTACAGTATCTTCACACAAAGACAGGTGAAAATTTAATAAACATTTAAGATTGTCTGTCCCTTTTCTCCCCGTGAGAATAATATTCAGAATAATACACTGGCTGTCAAACAGGCACCTTTGTTGAATTAAATGCATCAATATAAATATTCATAGTATTGTCTTAGCTGTATCTCTAAGAAATGCACCAAGTCCGCTGTAAGAATATTGCTTTAGTTACTGGTGTTGCTATGCATATATGTATTGCACAGTCTCTCTCTCTCTCTCTCTCTCTCTCTCTCTCTCTCTCTCTCTCACACACACACACACACACACACACACACACATAAACCAAATTCCAGAGGCTTTGCAAGTCTTAGATCCATCTAGAGTCTTTGACTTGCCATTTGGATCTCTACCTTTCTTTCATTTTTCTCCTATTATCACTTTGTCAAGGTGAAACACTTGTTTTGGGATGAAACCTCTTCTGGCCTCTAGTACTTTGTTCATATTGTTCTCTCCACCTTCAAGGATCTCTGCATCTCTGTACGTTTGAAGCCAAACCATAAGGTTATGGCGGCAAAAAGCATGGGCTTTGGAACCAGACAGGTTAGGATCAAATTCTGAACCTGCTGCTGGCTCTGTGACCTAAGCAAGTCATTTAACTTTTGCCTCTGTTCCATTTGCCACTGTTTCCTCATGCAAAATATAAAGATAATAACAGTTCTTACCTCCTAAATGTGTTATGATGATTAAATACATTAAAATGTGTAAAGAACTTCCACACCAGACTCACAGAATGTACTCTGGAAAAGTTATATAACACTATCCTATTTTACCAATTTTATCACTGTGCATACATATTTATTTTTCACATTTGAACCTCACCGAGATCAGAATGCTTCAAAACATCAGTGGTGTCTTAAAATTGTATCTAACTTAGATGACAGTTGTGTTGGGGTTGTGTGAGAGCCTCACAATGACAATTTCTGATAGAAATGCCCGCATGAAAGAGTTATAGTTTCCACAACACACGGATATCTACTTGTGTAAAGTAGTTGAGGGCAAAGATTCTAAAATTACCTGCCTGGTTCTGACGCTTCCTGTGCCCTTGGGCAAGTTGCTTAACCTCTCAAAGTCTCTCTTTGTCCATCTGTAAATTAGTAGTAATAATGGTCTCTACCTCACAAAGCTGTGTCATCATTGAAATCCATAATGAATGGAAAGCACTTAGCCTGTTACGTAGTAAATGCTAAATAATAATAACCATAAACACTTTTTAGCGCTTACTAGGTACGAGTAACTACATGTAGTAATTGTGTTCTAAAGACTTCATGTGACTAAATTTATTTAACACTTCCTCAAATCCTACAACAGGATGCTAGAATTGTCTGTATTTTATAGGTGATGAAACTGAGGCACAAAGGGGTAACAATTTGTCAAGGTCACACTGCTGTTAAAAGGCAGAGCCAAACTTCAGAATCCATGCTCTTCTAGGCTCTGCTGCCGCTCCCCTGGAAAGAACAACCTGAAAGGAACAACTTGAAAAACAACACTTGGATGCATGTTTTTTGTTGTTGTTGTTGTTTTTTTAGACAGAGTTTTGCTCCTGTGCCCCAGGATGGAGCACAGTGGCACGATCTCGGCTCACTGCAACCTCCGCCTCCTGGGTTCAAGCAATTCTCCTGCCTCAGCCTCCCAAGTAGCTGGGATTACAGGCACCCACCATCACCCCAGATGATTTTGTATTTTAGTAGAGACAGGGTTTCACCATCTTGGCCAGGCTGGTTTCGAACTCCTGACCTCAGGTGATCCACCCACCTTGGCCTCCCAAAGTGCTGGGATTACAGGCCTGAGCCACCGCGCCTGGCCCAGATGCATGTCTTAAGAGCCTTGAAGAGAGAATGTACTGAGGGAGTTGGGGAGGGGGCAGAGGCGGGGGAGGTGTCCGTCTGCTTCATTGTAACATCCACGAGCCTTACCTCTTCCTCTAAGGAAATGTTCAACAAATGATTGAACAAAGTACCCACTATTTAGTCCCACCTGGGCTGTCTTTGTGGCGCTCAGCCAAATCTCTGCAAGGACCCATAATCGCAGAGTTTTCAAAAACTGGACCCTGTGGACTGGGCTGCACACTGGGGTCTTTATCCATGAGCAAACAATGCTGAAGAGAGAGCCCTCTTGCTCCAGGCAATGGAATGCTCACAGTGAAGAAATGTGAAACAGTTTCTCTTTGTGGTGAAACTCTAGCTACCCAGCCATGCCCACAACCTACACTCTGCTGTCAGGAGGTCAACAGGGAGAACGGGGTATGGAAATTTGCAGATAAAGAACTGGAAAGCCAGCTTCTGTTAATGGCCCTCAGCTGACCGCTGGCAAAAGTCTGTTTCCCTGAAGTAGGCTGAGTTTCTTTCTGTTCTTCCCCGGTATCCCTTCAAGCTGCACTGGAAAAACAGCACAAGGTGACTCTAAGATGTAAGGAGCACTCTGAGGTTGAGATACTGATCTCAGGGGAGTTTTTCCTCTTGTTGGGTGGGATCTAGAGCTGACACAGTTTGCTCTGGAACTGCACCAAGTGTTCCACACAGTAGTGGCTTGACTTCGGGGTATGTGAGTTGTCATTAGAGCAGGAGATGGGAAGGGGATACAGGATAGCCCGGCAGGAGAGGCAGGCCAAGGCTGTCAGGATGCTTCAAAGGCAGGGCTGAGCCTTACAGTGGCTGATGTATCTAGGTCACTGCTTTTTAAATACAGAAGCCAATCTTGAGTTCTTGTTAATATATAATTATCTTTATAAGACATTTCTTAACTTCTTTCATCGTCCTAAGCATAAAATAAGTCATGAAACTTCAGGGAAATGTTGGGTATACTTTTAATTAGGTGAAAAAACAAAATACTTTTCTTGATCTCCTTCTCACCACTTATAATTTAAAGTGTTGGTTCTAAAATAACAGGAACTGGCCAGGCGCGGTGGCTCAAGCCTGTAATCCCAGCACTTTGGGAGGCCGAGACGGGCGGATCACAAGGTCAGGAGATCGAGACCATCCTGGCTAACACGGTGAAACCCCGTCTCTACTAAAATACAAAAAACTAGCCGGGCGAGGTGGCGGGTGCCTGTAGTCCCAGCTACTCAGGAGGCTGAGGCAGGAGAATGGCGTAAACCCAGGAGGCGGAGCTTGCAGTGAGCTGAGATCCGGCCACTGACTGCACTCCAGTCCGGGCGACAGAGCGAGACGCCGCCTCAAAAAAATAAAAATAAAATAAAATAAAATAAAATAAAATAACAGGAACCTTGGCTTTTTCTTCATTGTCTTCTTAGCACCTAGCACATAGTAGGTATTTAATACAAAATTTTTTTGAATCAATGTAGAATAAAATGACTATCCAAGAATAAGTAGGTTCAACTCTGGTTTTGCACACAAACACCTTTGCTACAGTAGCAATCCATCTATCCCTGAGCTTCCAATGGCACTTAGTCTCTCTCTATCCATTTTGAGGCCACATTTAGCATTTTGACACATCTCTCCTTGTACCTTCTGGCCAGATGTGTAACTTGAAAGGCAAAGCTATAGCTATGAAAAAAAAGAGCAGTGGTTTCTAAGATTCGGGAGTGGAAGGTTGAAGAAATGAAGCACAGGGTTTTCTAGGGCAGTGAAATTATTCTGTATAATACTGTTATGGTGGATACATGACAATATGCATTTGTCAAAACTGATAGAACTTTATAGCACAAAGAGTAAACCTTCTGCATGCAAATTTTTAAAGAATCATTTAAGAGGATGGGGAATCCTCAGATGGAATGCAGATTGCAACAAAACCACCTAACTACATTACAAAAGGGTGAAACAATTTCGCTGCAGGGGTGGGGAGAAAATGCTGACACAAGTAACTTTGGATGTGAGCAGAGTCTGTAACACCAGGGACAAAGGAAACTGTACATAAGCACTATACTCTAGTTGAAAAAGTTATTTTCCCATAGGTACAGGTTAACAATACAGATATATGTAACAATATACTATATATGTAAATTGAAATTAAACAATTTAGGAAATGGATAATTTCTCATGGTTACAGTGGGAATTTACAGGTAATCAAGGGGAGGAGGCTACCGTCATCTATGTGCTAATAGTTCAGAGTTCAAGAGAGCAAGTATAAACTATGTTTAGCTTAATATAGATATAGATGGTGTCTTAGTTTGTTTTATGTTGCTACAACAGAATATCTGAGGCTGGGAAATTTATAATGCACAGACATTTATCGACTCACGGTTCTGGAGGCTGCGAAGTCCAATATCAAGGTGCTGGCATCTGGCAAGGGCCTTCTTGCTGCATCATCACATGGAGGAAGGTGAGAGGGCAAAGAATAAGGGCAAGAGAGGGTGGAATTCACCCTTTTATAATGGTATCAATCCCACCCATAATGGTAGAGCCCTTGTGGCCTAATCACCTCTTAAAGGTCTCACCTCTTAATACTGTTACAATGGCAATTAAATTTCAGTGTGAGTTTTGGGGGGGACAAACATTCAAATTATAGCAGATGGTTATACATAGGAGTATTTATATATGTGTGTGCATATACAGGTTACTGTAAATATATCCTTTATCTGTCAGCTGAAAGGGCCTAGAAGCAATGACACCCTTGTAGCAATGAGCACACCTAGCAACCAGATTGTGGTTTCTAATATCATTCTCCAGTAAAGACCTCAGGGCTTCTTGGAAAAATGGCTGATTCCAGGACAGGAGCAGGAAATATACAAATTGATCCTGGAGCATCTTGTAGTGCCAGAGACAGAAAGTGTTAAACACACACATACAATTAGGGGGTGTTCACAGTCAAATGGACACAGGAGCCAAATGAAAGGGTGCCCAAGAGCCAAAGCTGGAGAAATTTGATTATATTGGATTATACAACCCAAAGTATTGGATTATACCCAAAAGTATAATATTATTGGATTATAACCCAAAGTATAAAATAAATATCTGAGTTTATACTGGCATAAATAAATGACTGAATAAATATAAAAATGGGGGAGAATAGATAAATCTCCTGTGTAGAATCAGAGTAATTTATACAGGTATTCCACTCTCAAGTAGGTGGAACCTAGCTCCCCATTCCTAAGTGTGGACTGTACATTGTGACTTTCTCTCAAAGAGGACAGTATGGAAAGGGGGTCTAAAAATCACTTTACAGTGGAGAAACCTGTCAAACAAGCAATCAGGGTCAACTTCCACAGTAATGAGTCATGTTGACATAGATATCTTTCATATAATGTGATGAGAATGTCACTTTACCTTTGTAATTTTCCTCACCCAAACCAACAACTCCAGTCTAAAAATGCAAAAACATCAGACAAATCCCACTTGAGGGACATCCCACAAAATACCTGATCAGTACTCCTAAAACTGTCAAGGTCATCAAAAAGAAGGGAAGTCATAGCCAAAAGAATCCCAAAGACACATGACAACTGGTATCCTGGGCTGGGTGTGGTGGCTCAGGCCCATAATCCTTGCACTTTCGGAGGCCGAGGCAAGTGGACAACTTGAGGCAGGAGCTCAAGACCAGCCTGGCCAACATGGTGAAACCCCATCTCTACTTAAAAATATAAAAATTAGCTAGGTGCAGTGGCATGCATCTGTAATCCCAGCTACTCGGGAGGCTGACGCACAAGGATCGCTTGAACTAGGGAGGCGGAGGTTGCAGTGAGCCGAGATCGTGTCATTGCACTCCAGCCTGGGCAACAGAATGAGACTTCATCTCCAGATAAATAAACATAAAGTGATACCCTGGATTGGATTCTGAAACAGAGAAAAGACACACACACACACACATATACACACACATACACACACACACCCCCCTCTAAGAAATCTAAATGAAGTATGGACTTTGGTTGATGACAATGTATTAATATTGGTTCATTAACTGTGACTAATTGTAAGATGTTGCTAATAGGGGAAATAGGATGTGTATGGAAACTCTCTGTGCTGTGTTCACAATTTTTCTTTAAGCCTAAAACTGCTCTAAACAGAAAAGGTTATTTTGTTTACAAATTTAGCTATAGATTTTATGGGTTTATGGGGAGGTTAAAGAGAAGGTAACCTCCCAGCTCCTCCAGCTAGGCTTACATACTCCTACTCCACCATTCATTCTGTGCTCTGTCTGGTCTCTCCCTTCTGTGTCCTCCCATGCAGGTCTCTGGTCTCTATTTTGACTGTCTCTCAATCCTCCATTTCTACTCCAACACATACAGCTTCTAAAAATCTCCAAGCAATTCAGTATTTGTCCTCAGCCTGCATAGTCCACTCAACAGAACAAATTCCTATACTTAGCTGAGCAGCAATCAACTTTGTTCTTCAAGCATGCCCCCTTGGATGTATTAGCTCTCTTACCATAGCCAATTTACGGAGATGTTCTCAAATGCTTTCATTCTGACTCAGTGCGTGGTTTCCAGATAAATTTCAAACAACTCCTAAAGTAAAAAAAATTTATGTGGAAGAAGCTCCTAGCAATCCAACCTTAAACAGAGAGATAATGTCTGGAAGTCCACAAGATTGAGGGAGTAGAATTTATGAAGCTCAATTATAACTGTCATAAAAATTACGAAGCATAAAACACAGGGCACAAAGTGCAGGTGCTTAACAAGCTGAAAGGCAAAATTGATGCATGCCAACAGAATATAAAAAAGCAAAATTAAGGGGAAAGTTTCCTATTGAACTCTAGGCTCCCGACAGCCAAATTAGTCTCTCCGGCAAGGTGCTAAGTTACACGGGGGCTGAGTTCGTCCTCAGGTGTCATGATAGTTTCCACAGACCCACTCTGTCTCCTGATTTCTTTGGGTAAACAACAAATAGTCATCTGAGAAAGAACCAGGAGTGGCAAAGGTGATCAGAGGCAGCAGTGTCAAACATCCGTGACCTTGGCCACATTCCCATTATCCTCTACCCTCACTGAGTCCAACAGGCCAACAGGGAGATACCGTAACCCTTTGAAGTTATGGGATCTTTTAATAAACCACAGCAGGAATACCCTAGCTAGCTAACTAGCTAGTGGTAAGAAAGAAATGTTTGCCAAAAAGAAGAAAAACAATGGTGTGAATGACAGTCTCTTTTTTTTCTTTATTTTTATTATTATATTTTTAGAGATGTGGAATCCCTATGTTGCCCAGGCTGGTCTTGAACTCCTGGGCTCTAGCAATGCTCCCACCTCGGCCTCGGCCTCCGAAAGTGCTGGGATTACAGGCATGAGCCACGGCGCTCGGCCTGATATTTCTTCTTAAGAGAACCATTATATATAATATGTATGTGAGTATGTACATGTAAGAGGATAGCACTCTACTTTTAGAGTCTTCAGTGTCTTCAGGATATTTTCAAGAAACAAATACACAATTAATTTCTTTCTTTCCTCTTCTCCTCTCCTTTCCTTTCTTTTCTTTTCTTTTCTTTCTTGACAGAGTCTTGCTCTGTCACCCAGGCTGGAGTGCAGCGGCACCACCTCAGCTCACTACAACCTCCAACTCCCAAGTTCAAGCGTTTCTCCTGCCTCAACCTTCCAAATAGCTGGGATTACAGGCACCCGCCACCACATCTGGCTCATTTTTATATTTTTAGTAGAGACAGAGTTTCACCATGTTGGCCAGGCTGGTCTCGAATGCCTGACCACAAGTGATCCACCCTCCTCAGCCTCCCAAAGTGCAGGGATTACAGCTGTGAGCCACTGTGCCCGGCCAACAAATATGCAATTTCATTTGATCCTAACACTACAGCAAACGCTGAGCAGTCTGTACTTCATCATGGTGCTCTGCATGCACACACAAATCTTTATAGCTTACCTATGCGTTCTGACTTCTCAATATTATAGCCTCAGAAGGAAACAAATGGCCTGGACTGAAGACAGAGAAGGAGTCAAAGAAGTAGCTGGATCAGGTTTGTGGATCAGGAACTCAGAGAACAAACTGGGGCAGGAGTGGCTTGTCAATGGTCATCTGGGCTGGAGCAAGGGCAGAAACAGGAGCTACATGATATGATGAAGGAAGCAGAGGTTGAAATAGACCAACCCAAGAATCATTATGAACTAAGAATAACAGGGACCCAGAACTAAAATCTTCAAATGCCTACCTCACACACTGCCCATCTCAAGGAAGCCTGATATTTTATTCTACTACCCCTCTTACTACTGCATTATTCATGTAGTATGGCAGACTTTGAGAGGTTTTATAGTCTTCATGCATTCCCTCCTTCAAAGACTCCTTGATGAAAGGAGTGTCAAGAATTTTTAGCTTTTTTTTTTTTTTTTTTTTTTTTTTGAGACAGGGTCTCATTTTGTTGCCCAGGCTGGAGTGCAGTGGCACAAGCATTGCTCACTCCAGCCTCAACCTCCTAGGCTCATGTGATCCTCTCACCTCAGCCTCCTGAGTAGCTGGGGAGTAGTTGCCACTACACACTACATCCGGCTAATTTTTAAATTTTTTGTAGAGATGGGGTCTTGCTATGTTGTCCAGGCTGGTTTAAAACTCCTGCATTCAGCAACCCTCCTACTTTGGCCTCCCAAAGTGCTGGTTCCCAAAGAGCCTCCAGGCCCAGCCTGGGCCATGTTTTAAAACTGCCATGGGAGTTTTTGACATTAACTGGCAGCTGCTGCCAGTAAGTAGTTTGACTACCTTAAGGTTGCCAGATTCTAAGGAAGCCCCAAGCTACATGGAGAGCCTGCATGTAACCTTTCCAGTCAACAGTCCTAGCTGGGCCCATCCTTTAGCCATCCCAACCCAGGCATCAGATGAGTGATTAAAGAAGCCAATTTGGAAGTGGATCTTCTAGCCCCAGATATTCCAGCCCTCAGCCATTTAAGTTGCACCAAATGAGACTCCAGACATCAAGGAGAAGAGAAGGGTTGTTCCTCCTGTGCCATTTTGGAATTCGTGATCCACAGAATCCATGAGCATAGTTAAAAGCTTGTTGTTTTACACCTTGAAGTTTTGGAGTGGTTTGTTGCTCAGCAATCAATACCAATGGCAGCTGCTGTTTATTAAGCACTTATTCTGTACCAGCACTCGACACATGTTCTCTGATTCGTACAACAATCACATCAGGTGGGTGGTATTAGATAGATGAGGAAACTGAGTCTCAGGGAGGTCAAAGAACTTATTAGAGATCACAACTATAGGAAGTTATGGTGGTAAAGTTCAATCCCATGCTCATTCAAACGTGACCTGAAGCTCTTAACCCTTCCAGGGGCCATGGGAAATCTCTCTAACCAAGACAGAGATAAAGAAGAATGGTGTCCTCACCTTCCTCCCAAATGGGTATTGATTTCTCCACATTACTATGTTAACATGAAGCGCTTCATTCCCTTGGCCATTTCTCTTCTTAGTTCTAAAGCTTCCCAGAGATGACCCATGCTTCTCCACTAAGACGTGTCTCTGTTGTTCTTCCTAATTTGGAGGGGGAGAAGGGTTGCCTTTTCAAGTAATTTTTGAAGTTGCTTTCTTTGCTTGCTTGAGGTTATAAAATGACCCAACTGGGCTGCTGACTGGATTTTTGTTGGTGATCCATATGGGACACACACACTCTTTCTCTCCCTCTCTCTCTCTCTCTTTTTTTTTTTTTTTTTTTTTTTTTTAACATCCTGAACTATTTGAGGTTTCTGGGAGAGTGACTTCGCAACTTCAAGGGGGAGATGTGTCACATGGTCCATTGGGCTAAATTCAGTTTATACATCACTTAATCCTTCTAGCTACTCCCCAAAGTTTGCAACAGCTACCCATCCCGATTGCTTTTTAAATTTTTCATTTCTTTGTCTTTAAATATTCTAATGTCTCCCTGCTGAGTTGTAAAGCCCTGGGTGTCATTTACTTATTCATATACTCTCTAAGTTCATATGACTCATAGATATTAAAATAATATTCAATTTAATTCTGGTAATCTCTCATGGCTTTGTCAGACTACTTGGTGACATCATTCAGGATCATTCTAATGACACTGAGCTGTACAAAGATTCCTATTTTAGGAATCAGGAGACCAAGACTCAGAGATGTTAAGTCACTTGCCTAAGGTGACATAGCTTGTAAGTACCAGCAACAAAAATTGAACCCATGTCTTCTTTTTAATTTATTTTATTTATTTATTTTTTTTTCTTGAGACAGAGTCTTGCTTTGTCATCCAGGCTGGAGTGCAGTGGCATGGTCTCAGTTCACTGCAACCTCTACCTCCTGGGTTCAAGCAATTCTCATGTGTCAGCCTCCTAAGTAGTTGGGAATACAGGCACACACCACCACACCTGGCTAATTTTTGTATTTTTTGTAGAGACGTGGTCTCGTCATGTTGGCCAGGCTGGTCT
>NW_016807772.1:1234798-1237382 GCF_001698545.2 Rhinopithecus bieti
CCACAGAAATCTTTTTTTTTTTTTTTTTTTTTTTTTTTTGAGACAAAGTCTTGCTCTGTCACCTAGGCTAGAGTGCAGTGGAGCGATTTCCCTCTTGAAGCAACCTCCGCCTCCTAGGTTCAAGCCATTCTCCTGCCTCAGCCTCCCGAGTAACTGGGACTACGGGCGCATGCCACCATGCCCGGCTAATTTTTTGTATTCTTAGTAGAGACAGGGTTTCACCGTGTTAGCCAGAATGGTGTTGATCTCCTGACCTCATGATCCACCCTCCCCGGCCTCCCAAAGTGCTGGGATTACAGGTGTGAGCCAAGGCGCCCAGCCACCTCCACTGAAAATCTTATTACCACAATGTTTTCCTAGGATATTCCAGGCATAACTTGGCAGGATGCTGAGGGTTACTCTTCTCACTTTCAGTTTAAAATCTGGTTGCTTCAATTTAATAATTTATCTATTAGTAATAACAAGCATGTCTATTCCTAATTTAGGAAATTCAAACAAAATTTAGAATTTGAATTCTAAATCTGTCAACAACTACTTGTGTGACTTTGATAATTCATTATTTTCTCTTGGCCTCCATTTTTCTGAGATTCTCTTAAATATGAAAATATTTCTAAGTATAAGCACAATCTCAATATATGCTTATCTTCTTGCAATAAACTAAACGTTTATGTCTCCCCAATATTCATATGTTGAAATTCTAATCCTGATGTGATGGTATTTGGAGGTGGGAGATTTAAGCGGTAACTGGGTCATGAGAGGAGAGCCCTCAGGAATGGGATTAATGCCCTTGGAAGAAGAGGCCAGAGAGCTAACTGGATCTCTTTCTGCCCTATGAGGACACAGCTGTAAGATGGCAATCTGCAGTCCAGAAGAGGGCCTTCACTGGAACCCAGCCATGCTGGCCCCCTGATCTTGCATTTCTGGCTGCCAGAACTGTGAGAAATCAATTTCTGTTGTTGACAAGCCACCCAGTCTATGGTACTTTATTACAGCACTCCAAGCTGACTAAGACATCTCTTTTGAATTTCCATTAGAAATTTATAGGCTTCTGGTTGGGCATGGTGGTTCATGCCTGTAATCTCAACATTTAGCTGAGTCCGTAAGTCTCTGCACCAGGAGGCTTCCATTTGGGCCTTAGGAGGGATTTTTCTCCAATACAACTTCACCTGCATTTCAGGATATTGAGTCACCCAAGCATTACATAAAACCAGTATGTTGGCTTCATTTGGACCTTGACAATCCTCTATATTCGAGGGGAAGAGGGATGATTTTTAGGCAGTAACCCTCCAATAGTCGGGAGCAGGGCAACCTCTACCTCTGGTGAATAACTAAGATACCAAGATATTGGACAAACTCTATCTGAAGGTCTAGTAGATCTAGGGCCCTCCCTTGAACCCAGATGCAATAACTGAACTTACTTAAACATACAGGTAAATTCTTTAAAGGTCTTGGTTTTGTACTGACACAGCCATTATTAACTCACTGAAACTGAGAATTTAAAATACACGATGTTCCCATAACGCATGGCAAAGTCAGCGTATTGCCACCAGGGAAAAAGGGAAGTGGCCTCCCAAGAGGATGGCAGCTACCATGCTGGTGCCTTCACCATAGCCTGGAGAGTGGATCTCAATTGTGCAGGCTCAAAACCCTGATCAGTAACAACCAGAGAAGCAGATTCATGATTCTAGCAGGCCCAGAAGGCATGAAGTAAAAGTGCCAGGGCATCAATTTACAAGGAGAAATGACTATCCTAGGCATCCAAGTGTTCACTATTTACTAAGGTGTATTTGTTTCCTTCAAAAATTCATATGTCGAAACCTATGTTGAAGGCAGAGCCCTCATGAATATGAATAGCGCCCATGTAAAAGAAGCCCAGTGGGTCTTGATTCTCTCTTCCACTCGTGAGGACACTGCCAGAAGGTGCCATCTGTGAACCAGGAAATGAGCCCTCACCATGCACTAAATCTGCCGACGCCTTGATCTTGGACTTCCAGCTTCCAGAACTATGAGGAATAAATTCTCTCGTTCATAAGTTGAGCAGTCTATGGCATTATTTTGCAGTTGTGCAGTTAGCAGAGCCCCACGGGAAGTTAAGTCCGCACCAGATAGTAGTGCTAAGCATGAAATCAGAACATGAGCCGAATCTTCAAAGCATTGAGCAAGACCCTCTGATATGAGTCGGGATTTTCTGGGGCCTGTCATTGTAAACCCCCTTTTCCCCGGCCAGTACTTACACATGAGGGACAAGGGACTTCACGGCCAACAAATGGCACTCTTCCCTTCTCTCCACTTCCCCAAAACAACTACCATACCTGTTGTTTTGGGGAGGGTGAACAAGTTCCCTTTTGAAGTCTGTTTGTCTTTTCCATCTCGCTTCCTGGCCTAGGCCCATTCCTTCTCCTTGGATCTGCATTACTGCCTGGTGGCTTGGTCTATCTCAGTGCTTCTGAAACTATCTGTGATGAGGGACTATTTCTTTTTCTTTTTTGGTTTCCCATCAATCTCAAACTGATACTTTCATAAAGTACAAAAAAAAGAATTTGTTGACAAAACAATAACCTGTATATAAATTAAAATATAAAAT
>NW_016807772.1:1237727-1263810 GCF_001698545.2 Rhinopithecus bieti
ATATAAAATTAAATATATAAATATAAAACATAAAATTAAAATAAATAATGCAAGTCCCAATTCATATGAGTCAACAGACCTAAAACTTATTAGCCAAATTGCTGTAAAAACTTAACAATGCTTACTTTTAATTTCAGTGCTTTGCATACTACAGACCAGTAACAAACAGCTCACTGAACACTTTGGTTGTAGATTATCACCAGGAATTTGCAGATAAAACCATAGTGAGATACCATTACATCCCTAGCAGCATGGCTAATATTAGAAAGACGGTCAATACCAAGAATTTGAGAGGTGGTAGAGCACCTAGACTCTCACATATATTGCTGTTAAAACTGGAAATTGGTACATTGTTTTGAAAAACTCCTTGGCAGTATCTATTAAACAAAAGTTTATTAAATACAGAAGTGTCCAATGATCCAAGGATCCCACTCCTGGAAATACACCCATAAGAAATGAATGCTATGTCAATCAAAAAATATATACAAGAATGCTTATGGTAGCACTATTTTTAATAAACCCCCAAAAGAAATAACCCAGATATTCATCGATAGTAGAGTAGATAAATAAATGGTAGTATATTCACATGATGGAATACTAAACAGTAATGAAAAAGAGTAAACTACTGCTGTGCACACAACTGGGTGAACCTCACAACCACAATGCTCAGTGAAAGAAGCCAGATCCTCCAAAAAGAAACTGTGCAGTTCCATTCATATGAAGATCAGAAACAAGCAGAAGTGATCTATACTCACAGAGGAAATCTTTCTAAATCTCAGGTTTGAGGAATCACTCTTCTATAGTTTCCAAGTACTGACTCATTCACTACAAAAGTAGTTTTGGGGCCAAGCACAGTGGCTCACACCTATAATCCCAGCACTTTAGAAGGTCAATGCAGGCAGATCACTTGAGTCCAGGAGTTCCAGACCAGGCTGGGCAACATAACGAAACCCTGTCTCTACTAAAAATACAAAAATTAGCCAGGTGTGGTGGCTCACGCCTATAATCCCAGCTACTCTGGAGGCTGAGGTGATCCTCCCACCTGGGAGGTCAAACCTGCAGTGAGCTGTGATTGTACCATTGCACTCCAGCCTAGCCGCTAGAATGAGATTCTGGTCTCTCTCTCTCTCTCTAGATAGAGAGATAGAGAGAGAGAGAGATAGATAGATAGATAGATAGATAGATAGATAGATAGATAGATCTAGACATAGACATAGATATAGATGTATATATATTTTTTATTTTGATGAACATATATAATTTTTTTAAATTGTCACTTTTCAAATAAATAGTATTTATTTACTCTGAAAGCCTCTGGACTTGGTTCAAAATGTAAAACAAAGTTTTGGTCAATCAGCTAACAAATAGGGTATGTTTCATTGAATTTCAAACAACATGTAGAGCGCCCATTAAGTCAGTGCTTCTCAAACAGTATGTGGTGTAGAACAAGCGTTTTGTTTGTTTGCTTGGTTTGTTTTCAATTTGTCACAGATACTTTTAGAAATTCAATAAAAATAAAGTATGAGATAAAATTTAAAGTGGCCTACAAAATAAAATCCTGTTTTATTATTAGAGGAAGCAGAAAAAATTATAGTTTAATAACATGGCTAGAAGAAACATAGTATGGGAAAAGAAAATTATAAAATTGTGCACATTGTTCATTGGAAGCATACATGCAGCCATTTAATATGGAAAATTGCTATTCAATTATAATTTTTGTTCTGCAGTCATAACCAAAAAATTATGTTATAAAGAAAATAATCATGTTATACATCTATATGCAAATGAACATTTTCAGCAAACACCTATATGCATATCAATATTAAAACGTGTGTGGGGGGGGGTTTTTTTTTTTAGACAGAGTCTTGCTCTGTTGCCAGGCTGGGGTGCAGTGGTGCGATCTTGGCTCACTGCAATCTCCACCTCCCGGGTTCAAGTGATTCTCCTGCCTCAGCCTCCCGAGTAACTGGGATTACAGGCACGCACCACCACACTCAGCTAATTTTGTATTTTAGTAGAGATGGGTTTCACCATGTTGGCCAGGATGGTCTTGATCTCCTGACCTCTTGGCCTCCCAAAGTACTGAGATTACAGGCGTGAGCCACTGCGCCCGGCCCCCTTTTTTTTCTGAAACGCTCTGTTGCCCAGGCTGGGGTGCAGTGGCGTGCTCTCAGTTCACTGCAGCCTCTGCCTCCTGGGTTCAAGCGATTCTCCTGCTTCAGCCTTCCACGTAGCTGGAACTCAGGCAGGCACTACCACACTGGACTAATTTTTGTATTTTTTAGCAGAGACAGGGTTTCACTATGTTGGCCAGGCTGGTCTCAAACTCCTGACCTCAAGTAATCTGCACGTCTCAGCCTCCCCAAGTGCTGGGATTACAGGTGTGAGCCACTGCACCCAGCCTAAATATTAAAATATTTAATGTGAAAAATGAACTTACTTCTTGCTTGTTAATTTTGCTAATATAGGTTGGATTGGTGACAGCATTACTTATAGAGGATAATTCTAAACTGTTTCTATATAAAACTTGCTAGTAAAACTGTTTTACTAACATTCATAACTGAGAAGAGTGTCACAGAGGTACACTGAAAGAAATAGAAAAGAGATGTTAAGTAGTAATTTTGGAAAGCTCAGGATATTCGTTAGCTATTATCCAAGATAACTTATCTTCAATCCTTCGTTAGTGATCAGTTTTAACAATTGTTTTGTAATTAATAATGTTTTTGCTAACCTTCCATGAAAGAAATAGATTCTAGGCTGGGGGAGGTGGCTTATGCCTATAATCCCAGTACTTTGGGAGGCTGAGGCTGAGGCTGATGGACTGCTTGAGCCCAGGAGTTTGAGACCAGCATTGGCAATGTGGCAAAACCTCATCTCTACAAAACATACAAAAATTAGCTGGGCATGGTGATGTGTGCCTGTGGTCCCAGCTGCTCAGGAGGCTGAGTTGAAAAGATCATTTGAACCCAGGAGCTGGAGGCTGCAGTGAGCCTTGAGTGCACCACCACACTCCAGCCTGGGTGACAGAGCGAGATCCTGTCTTGAATTAAAGGAAAAAAAAGAAGAAGAAGAAGAAGAAATAGATTCTAGATCCAAAACTTTCTTATACTGTATGTGGAAAAATCAAAGTCAAAATGCACTGTCAAATTCATACATTGTCTGATGATAACTTTCCACAGGCATGAAATATCTGTTTATCACCTACTTTGTTGGTAGTGTTACTTTAAGATCATAAAGATTTATAGAAACAGTGTCATTCCAGAGTCAGATTTCTAACTTCTATTTTTGCCCTTTCCTATGTTTCTGTCATTAAAAGACAATGTTGCTTCCCTTCCTTTCATGGAGTATTAATTTTATTAAAAATGCTAAGGTATCAGACAATAACAAAGTCTGGATGTCCTTTTTTATATCTTTTAAAAGTTGGGAAACTGGTTTTTTATCTTTCAGAAATACCGAAAGTTCATTTTACAATTTAAACATTCTCAACAGAATTTTCCCCTCAGTAACAATCACATCTCAGTATGCATTAAGGGTTGTTTGTGATTGGTTTTTATATTATAAAACAATAAAGAAAATCACTGAATTTAACACATTACCCTCTACATCATTCACAATGTTTCTTCCTTCACTAAGCACACTGTTTAGTACAGCTGACACGTTTTCTTCATGCAAGACTTTCTTGATGAAGGTAATACAGTGCACTCTTAATTAGAGCAACTACTGCAAAATGGTGTCCCGTCATTGTCATCAGGACATTCTTGCACACAAAATTTAAACCAAAAGCCATACCTGTTAACATCAATGATATGCTTGGATTCCATGGAGCAATTTCCATTGTGTTGCTCTGAAAGTTTCTGCTTGCTTCCTCTCAATGTCTGTCGCAGCAGATAGGTAACAGTTCACAGATCAGCACTGTGCAGACAACAGTGTGAGCAGTGCCCCCTCTAAGCAGTTAACCAAACTCAGATCATCTGCAAGGGAAAGTGTGCATTAATAAGTTAATTTCAATGATCGCCACCACCCCCTGCAGTTAGTGAAATCTGAAGTGACAACACGGAACAGCATTTGGCACAGTGTGCCACACGGAAATACACCGGGAATACGCTGGTCTCTGAAAATGTTTCTTTGTGCTGTAGTTATTGATAAGGTCTTGGCTTGTTAGATCATCTAGCTATTGTTAAGTAGCATAACAGTAGATTCTAAAGTATGATGCAGCAGGCAAGAACCTGTCTTTAAAATGACATGACTCTTTCTTACCAAGTAATGGTGTCTGCAGTATTCTCCAGAATTATTGTATTTTTGAAAAATAAAGTTGCTTCTCAACTATCAGCTGTTATGTATCTCCTTTCCTGCTTTCCCTTGCTCTTAGTTTTAGCCACATTGGCTCCCTTTTTATTTCTTTTGTTTGTATGTTTTTTTATATTAAGAGATAGGGTCTTGCTATGTTGCCCACGCTGACCTCAAACTTCTGAGCTCAAGCCATCCTCCCACCTCAGCCTCCCAAGTCGCTGGGACTATAGGCACACACCCACCATGACCCGCCTCCCCTTTCTATTTCTTGAGCTCTTCAGGCTCACTGGCATCCTAGGTCTACGCACTTGCTGTTCTCTCCATCTGGAACTCTCTGCCTCCAGTTCTTGAAGAAGTTGCTTCCTTCTCATCCTCAGAGTCCATGTAAATGTCCTTCAAGGTGGGACTATATTCAACATCCAGTTCAAAGGAGTCACTCAGTCCCTCTCAGATCTTTCTTTAAGACTCTGCAAAGCATTTCTCATTACGTATGTTTTCAGTGTCCATCTTCATCCACTAGAGTGGGGCTACATCGAAGAGTGCCTTGGTTTTCTTGTCCACTGCTATATTCCGCATACCTAGGATAGGTCCTGTCCCAGGGTTGGTATTTGACAGTTACCGAGTGAATGAAAGGCTGAAGGTCACAACATGAGTCCAGGGTTCATTCCTTATGCACAAGTTGGGCTCCTATACTCAGTGCCGTAGGAGACACAGATGTGTGACATGGTCCCTACTCACTGGTTTACAGTCTATATTGCAGGAATGATACATATACATACCGCTATGGATCAAATCAAATCATTGTAAGGTTGGAGCCACAAGAAAGCTATAAATTAGTCTCATGGTTCAGAGGAGAAAGAAGTAACTTTAGGCTTAACAGAGAGGGTGATGTTGTGATATTTACACCGGGCTGTGGTTGATGAGCACAGTTTGGATGAGGGGATATTTTTAAGGGCAGGGCAAGAATGCCAATATATCCCTAACATTTGCCTCCAAATCCTATGGGGAGCCCAGCTCAGGGTCTCACATAACGCAGGAACTTAGATGTCTGTAGAATAAAGCAGCAACCTGAACTCTCAGTTTCAATTTGTCTGAGACTGTTTTAGAACTACACATATGTGCATCAGAACTATGTGAAGATAAATAATGAAAATACAGTTGCTCAGCTAATTTCTGAGCAGTCGTTCCTGGCCATGACTAATGTAAACAGTGTGTGGAATGTGGAGTTTCGGTCACTCAGACAGCCTGTGCCCAAATGCCAGCCCGATTACCTACCAACAGGTGTCCTTGGGCAATTTATATCATTTTTCAAAAGCCTATTTCCTTTGTTATAAAATGGGAATAATACCTTCTTTAAACTATTTTAAATGCTTTAAAATAAGGATTAAAAGAGTTAATTCAAATAAAATATCTGGCATAAACTAAGCTCTCAACTAAAACAAATACATAGATATACTCTCAATTTGGGCATTCGTAACACTTCTGATTGTTCTTTTTTTTTTTCTTTCTTTCTTTTTTTTTTTTTTAATGAGACAGGGTCTCACTCTGTCTCCCATGCTGGAGTGCTCAAGTACAGTGATGCAATCATGACTCACTGCAGCCTCAACCTCCCAGGCTCAAGTGATCCTCCTGACTCAGCCTCCTGAGTAGGTGAGACTACAGGTGCACACCACCACACCCGGCTATTTTTTTTTTTTAGAGACGGGGTCTCACTATGTTGCCCAGGTTGATCTTGAAGTCCTGGGCTCAAGCAATTCTCTCACTTCAGCCTCTGAAAATGTTGGGATTATAGGCATAAGTCACAGTACCTGGCCTATGATTGTTCTTTAAAGTCTGATAACATCCAAATAGACATGAACTTATTAACACTAGATAAAATGTCAGCTATACAAAAATATTTCTCCAAGTGTTTTAAATAATAAAGAGTTTATTTAACAAATATTTGTTGAGCATCTATTATGTGCCAGGCACTATTCTAGGAACTGGGGATAGAGCTGTGAATGAAAAAGACAAATTCCTGCCCTTGTGGATATAGTGGGTGAAGTAGATAATAAAAATACAAATCTGTAAAGCATATAGTAGATGAGATGATGGTACATGTTAAGGAGAAAAGTAAAGCAGTAGAGCAGTGGGGAGGTGAAGGAAGGGAGGGTAAAAGGTATGTAGATATCCAGGGAAAAGTATCCCAGGAAAATGCATGGAGTAAAAAGCCCTGAGATGGGATTATTCCTGCCTTGCCCCCGGAGCTACAAGAAGACCAGTGTGGCTGCCTTGGAATGAGCCGGGAAATGGGATGGGTGATAGAGGTTGGAGGATGGGGGTGCTGCCCCAGAAGCCAGGCGGAGTTCGGGTTTAAGAGGCAGAGAGTAGCAACCATCAAGTGCTGCTGACAGGTTATGTTAGGATGGGACTCGGAGTTGTCCATCAGATTTGGCCACAAGTGGAAGTCACTGGTGACCTAGACAGGAGCAGATTTGATGGCATGGTGGGATGAAGGCCTGATTTCAGTGGGTTTAAGAGTCAGTAACTGGACACCTTCAATACTAAAATTGCTTTAACGGAAAGGAGAGTTGCCAAGCATGGCAGCTTGTGCCTGGAATCCAGCTACCGAGTTGGTTGAAGCAGGTGGATTGCTTGAGCACAAAAGTTCAACACCAGCCTAGGCCACATGGCAAGACCCTGTCTCTAACATAATTAAAAATTAGCTGGGAATGGTATCACATGCCTGTGGTCCCAGCTACTTGGGAGACTGAGGAAGGAGGATTGCTTGAGCCCAGGAATTTGAGGCTGCAGTGAGCCACGATCTTGTCACTGCACTCCAGCCTGGGCAATAGAGTGAGACCCCATCTCTAAAGATAAAATTAAATCAAATTAAATTAAACAAAAAACAAAGAGAAGGAGAAAAATAGATCAGTACCTGGAGAGGAAGTGGGGTCAAAAGGACTGGGTTCTTTTTCATATTTAAGATGAGAAATAATAGTATGTTTGTATATGCATGGGCTCAATGGATTTGGGGAGAACTTTTGCCAATACAGGAGAGAAAAAGAAGAATTCCTAGAACAAAGGCCTTAAGTAGAAGAGAAGGGATGGGGAATAGCAGACAAATGACAGGTTGGCCTTGCTGAGAAACACAGGTGTTCCTTGCTGCAACAGGAGAGCAGGTGGAGTGAATGGGCACAGACAGGTGTGCTGACTGACACGCAGCAAGTTCTCTTCAGGTGGCTTCTAATTTCTTAGTGATTTAGAAAGCCAGTTCCAGAGATGCAGCCTAGAGTGAGGAGCTTTTGGAGGAGACAGCAGGTACAAATAGTCATCTGGAGGGGCAGAGGCACACTAACGGGTTCCCTTACAGTCAAATGTCATCATTTACAGTGAGATCCATCAACGAGGTGATGTGTGTTTCCCTTCCCCATTCAGCTGCACTAAAGGATACTTAAAAGAAAGAGGTGTCAGGCCAGGCACAGTGGCTCATGCCTGTAATCCTAGCACTTTAGGAGGCCAAGGCGGGTGGATCACCGGAGGTCAGGAGTTCAAGACCAGCCTGACCAACATGGTGAAACCCATCTCTACTAAAAATACAAAAAATTAGCCTGGTGTGGTGGTGGGCGCCTGTAATCCCAGCTACTCAGGAGGCTGAGGCAGGAGAATCACTTGAACCTGGGAGGCAGAGGTTGCAGTAAGCCGAGATGGCACTATTGCACTCCAGCCTGGGCGACAAGAGCAAAACTCCATCTCTAAAAAAAAAAAAAGAGGTGTCATTGAAGAAAGAGTAGATACTTGAATTTGATGTAAAAAAGAAATGACAAGATTCCCGAGAAAAACAATTGGTTTTGAGAGAGATGCTTTCTAATATTAATGAGCTATCATAATCAGCAAAAACTGGAGGTGAAAGATGAGATCTTCATAGTTTGGAAGTTTTATTAAAAATTCAGTGGGAGAAATTTTCCTCTGATTAAGTAAGAAATGTTAAGTATTCATATCACCTGCTAATAGAAAAATTTTAATTAAAGTTTTAAGTGTATGAACTCCACTTAAATAATTTAAATACTTTAATCGCTAACATACATTTGATGGATTTCTTTTTTCAAAATAATATACATGCAAACCTCACCCAGAAACTGAGAAGTACTTTTCCTGCATCATTTGCTGTGTAAAATAACCCCATATGGGAGGTAGCTAAATCAGAAATTCTCTTATGTTTAGAGAAATAAATACAAAATCCTTTAGCAGCCAAGTTACCAGTTGAGGGTCACAGGGCTATTTAGTTTCAGATCTGGAATTTGAAACTGATTCAAAAGAGTCATCTCTCAATCTCCTATAGATGCAGCTATTGTGAGGGAAATGAACATTCGAATACAGAAGTCATAGAACACTTAGACACCACAAAATTAGAAAATTTGCGTCTGGCAATCCATGAATCTCCTACCAGTTGCCCACCAGCCCCACTGGCTTTTCTCTGCTGTATTAGTTTATTCTTGCATTGCTGGGTAATTTATAAAGAAAAGAGGTTTAACTGGTTCATAATGCTACACGTTTTACAGGAAGCATAATGCTGGCATCTGCTTGGCTTCTGGGAAGGTCTCAGGAAACTTAAATTCATGGCAGAAGATGAAGGGGATGCAGTCCACCTTACATGGCCAGAGCAGGAGGGAGAGAGAGAGAGGAGGGAGGTGCTACACACTTTCAAACAACCAGATCTCACAATTATTTACTCACTCACTATTGCCACAACACCACCAAGGGGAATGGTGTTAAACCATGAGAAACTGCCCTTATGATCCAACCACCTCCCACCAGGCCTCACCTTCAACATTGGGGGTTATAATTCAGCATGAGATTTGGGTGGGGACACTGATCCAAACCATATCATCTGCTGTGCCAGTTCTTATGGTGCTTCAACATCAGGCAGTGGCTGGACCCATTATAGCCAGAGGCCCAAGCCCAGGGAAACAAGCTTCAAACCTCAGGATCTCATCTGGACCTGCATTTGCTGGCTGCCTACCTCAGTATTCACTCTCCTTTATTCCTTACTACTTGAAATGCTGCCTTGTATTTTGGCATGTGGCTTCCTGGAGAATAACAAATACATTTCTGCACCTCCTTGCATCCAGGTGAGTCAATATTACTAAGTGCTGGCCAATGAGATATAAGCAGAGAGGCATGGAAACTTTCAGGAAGCCTCCTCAAAAGTCAGCTGCATCTCCCTTGGCCCTTTCTCAATTCTGCTTGGGAAGATACTGTGACTGGTGGTGCCATTGTTATCATCTTGGACCCTGAGGCTGAGGGGCCACACACTAGGGATGATAGGATGATGAACTGAAAGTCTCTTGGCAGGTCCTTAGCAACTTTGTGGAGCTACCATCCCAGCCCTGGATTATTTATCTCTGGACCTTGTTTTCAAGTAAGAGAAACAAACTTCAATTTTGTATAAGCCATTGCTTTTTTATTTTCTTTTTCACGTATAAAACCCAACTAGCAAATATGCCAACTCTTAAATAAGAGCTGGGATTAGAGTCACTGGTAGCAAGCACAGAAAATCTGGGAAGAAGAGGGAGAACACGCCTATTGTACCATTGCTGTGCATTCCTTATCTTGTCATCTCACTGGTTTCTCACTTCTTCACAGTCTGTGAACACCACCTTAATAAACTATTGCAGGCCTATTTTGGAGATCTAAAATTAATAAGGAATTAATTAATTAATTTTCTATCTTTGCTACTGAGCCCTAAGTTAGTATTCTCAAAGTCTGATCCATTAACTACCTGCAGGAGAATCTCCTGGGGAGGTTGTTAAATCTCTACAACCTCATGCCCAAACACAGACCTATCACGGCAGAATGCCTCCAGTGTTAGGAATCTGTATGTTTAGCATGACCTCCACCTGATTCTTAAGCCCCCTTAAGTTGAAGGCTACTCCTGCAGTCTCCCTTTGTGTGTCACTCATGGGTTTGCCTTCAAAAATAAGTTGCCTTGGCCAGGCAAGGTGGCTTATGCCTGTAATCCCAGCAATTTTGGAAGCCAGTGTAGATGGATCACCTGAGGTCAGGAGTTCGAAACCAGTCTGGCCAACATGGTGAAACCCCATCTCTACTAAAAATACAAAATTAGCCAGGTGTGGTGGCGCATGCCTGTAATCCCAGCTACTTGGGAGGCTGAGGCAGGAGAATCGCTTGAACTTGTGAGGCAGAAGTTGCAATGAGCCAAGATCAGCCTGGGCAACAAGAGCGAAACTCCCTCTCAAAAAAATAAATAAATAAGTTGCCTCTGTTTATCACCTCTATATTCCCCAGTGCTTTACCCTGGTGGGCCATAAATGTGCCGATAAATAAACAAATTCTATATTTGTATTTGTGAGTTTTCATGTATAAGTTTTTGTCATCTACACTACTTCAGTCAATTCTCATATCAATTCTTTGGGGTAGCAGGGAAAGGGTTATTGTTGTTGTTTCACAGAGACCAAAATAGAGCTGAGATCGTAAGTAGTCTTTTTTACTATTTTAGAGTTTAAAAAACTGGGATTCAGACTGAGATCTCACTCAGAGGTCAAGCCTCTTTCCTCCACGCCTGCTGATCCTGGGTGATCTAGAATATGCATTTATCTAAAGAGCTAAAAATGCTTTATTCTGAATATCTCATTCATCCTCATAATATAACTATGCATTTGATATACATTCATAATCAACCATCTATATATGTATTAGTTTGTTCTCACACTGCTATACAGACATACCTGAGACTGGGTAATTTATAAAGGAAAAAGGTTTAATTGGCTCATGTTTCTGTGGGCTGTACAGGCCTCTGCTTCTGGGAGGCCTCGGGAAACTTACAATCATGGTGGAAGGCAAAGGGGAAGGAAGCAGGCACATTTTCACACAGCTGGCAGGAGAGAGAGAGAAAAGGGGGAAATGCTACACATTTTTAAACAATCAAACCTCATGAGAACTCACTCGCTATCACAAGAACAGCAAGGGGGAAGTCCGTTCCCATGATCCAGTCACCTCCCACCAGGCCCCTCCTTCAACACTGGGAATTACAATTTGACATGAGATTTGGGTGGGGACACAGAGCCAAACTATGTCAAAATATAACAAGCAATTCACCATCTTTGCAACCAGGGTCATACTGAGTGAAAATCTTGTTGTTGATATTACATGGAGATACAACCATTGCAAGTTTCTAACCTTGCAAGATATGATTCAACATTTCAGTTCAAGTCAACACAAATTAATTGAACTTCTACAAAGTGCTAGATGTTGTATTAGATACTGAGACACAAAAACAAAATGAGCAAATATAGCTTCTACTGTTAAGGATGGAAAGTTCTGGCTGTTGAGAACAGAAGACTACTTTAGGCATAATGCCAAGGTTTTGACCAACGTGTCAGAGTCCTCAAAGTGGGAGATTTTAAAGATTAGCTTGTGGAAGGATCTGCAGTATTGGCAGTGCTGGTATCTAGCTGTTACCCTGGTGATTATACTCTTGTAATTTTAACTGTGGACCCATAGGGATCATTATTAATGCGCTTCAAATGCATAAGCTTTGAAAATATACATCTAACTTCAGAGGCAGATGTTGTTTAGAATTGGGTTTTCAAAACTTGCTGTATAGAAGCATTTATGATAGATGAATCCCCCACTGCCAAAGAAACCACACAGGAAGTCACAGACAGATGGCAATGACAGAAGCTCTAGAGAGCACATAATGATATTCCATATGGCATATTGTGTGTGGCTCATAAAAGTGGCTCTAACATCCAGAAATGAATTAACCAGAAATCACATAGGAAATAAATCTTCTTTTGTGACCTTCATTACAGTTCAGGAGTCCACTGCAAATCAGCACACATTGCAGCAAGAATAAGTATGACAGAGGTAGGGAGAAAAAACGCAAATTTAATTGAAAATGAAATGCAAATTAAACAATCAGCAATAATTTATATACAATTGCAAAGCTTCAGTGGGCTAGTAGAGCTAGATTATAGTCCTAACTATTGGTTGGAGGGATGTCAAGATTTTATACAAATAGTTAGAATTTTAACATGGGAATAATATTCTAAGGGGTGAGCACACCATAACCCATAACCCAAATAGGATCTGCTGCCTATTTTTGTACAGCCTGTAAGCTGAGAATGGATTCTACATTTCTAAAGGGTTGGGGAAAAGCAAAAGAAAAGTAATAGTTCATGACACACAAAAATTAGATGAGGCTGGGCATAGTAGCTCATACCTGTAATCACAATGATTTGAGAGGCTGAGGAAGGAGGATCGCTTGAGCACAGGAATTTGAGCCCAGAATGGGCAGCACAGTGAGACTCCATCTCTACAAAAACTTTTTAAAAATTAGCCAGGTATGGAGACACACACCTGTAGTCCCAACTATTTAAGAGGCTGAGATAGAGGATTGCTCATGCCCGGGAGGTAGGGACTGCAGTGAGCTGGCATTGTGCCACTGTGCTCCAGCCTGGGCAACAGAGTGAGATCACGTCTTTAAAAAATTTACATCAAATTCAAGTTTCTATTGGGACTCCCAATAGACTTCTAAAACTTCCAATAAAGTTTTATTGGAAAACAACCAGGCTCACTTGTTTCTCTGCTGACTACAGCTGCTTTTGTGCTGCAACAACAGAGTTCAGTCATTATGACAGAGACAGTCATAATATGCAAAGCTAAACTGAAATATTCACTGTCTGCCTTTTACAGAAAAAATTTGCTGGTCCTTATTCTAGCTCAACTTCAACAATTTAAAAATGAGAAACTGAGGCCTGCTATGTTAGGTCATGAGGAGAGAGCCCTCATGGATTTATAAGGGATTAGGACCTTCATAAAAGGGCTTGAGGGAGTGGATCTTCTCCCTTCCATCCCTTCCACCAAGTGAGGATACAGTGTTTGCTCCATTCAGAAGATGTAGCAACAGGGAGCCATCCTGGAAACAGAGCAGCCTTCACCAGACACCAAACCTGCTGGTGCCTTGATTTTGGACTTCTCATCCCCTGGAACTGTGAGAAATAAATTTCTATTCTTTACAAATTACCCAGTCTGTGGCATTTTGTTATGGTGGCACAAATGGACTCAGACACAGTTTAATGTAGTTTTTTGTACTAATAGATAATGGCTTGACATGGTACCAAGTTAGAAATGGATAAAAAGGTGTATGGTAGAAAGCAAGTCTCCTTCTTACCGAGTCTCCCAACCATACAATTCCCTCTTCCAAAGACAAATACAGCTACTGAGTTCTTGTGTCTTCTTCCATAGGTATTCCATAAAGAAATAAGCATACATCTATTCTTTATTTTATCCAACATTAGAATATCATATATACTACTCTGTACTTTGTTTTATCACTGAGAGTACATTTCAGAGCTTATTTTATACCAAAATACTGGGTCACAGTTAAATCTAAACACATTCGGAATGTTTTTTAAAAGACAGCTTACTGACACATAATATATGATGAAATAATATGTTTCCAGACCCTACTACCAGGTAGTATAACGCATGGGGATAAAAATCTTTGATGCATAAATTTCCCTCAATGGCCTCCTTTTTTCTCTATTATTCAGTCCTCCTCTAGCACCTGTGCCTCTCTGCTTCTGGTCCTGGATGAAACACCGTACACCACAGATATAGGTCCCAGCTTCCCATGTGCTTCTAAGGGGCATAACTGGAAAGTGTGAATCTTGACCAATTGGGAACAGGACGTACCAGGAGTCCCTCCTCTCTCTCTCACATGGACAACTTTGAGATGCCTCAGAGATACTTGTAACTCTTTGGCTGAGTGCAATGCTGCTATCTCTTTATAATCCGTTGACCTTGTCTGCATGGTAATTCACTGCATTGCACCTTCTCTTAGCTCACTTCCCTTTTGCCTCACCCTCACTACCCTAGGCTTGTACCTTCCAAATACTCTTAGTTTTGCTTGCTAGAGAACCTGATCTTGGCTAGTATAGATCTGCCTAATTCTTTTAATAGCTGCATATTTTAACTTATGGATGTAAATTATGGATGTATTTAACCAGTCCTCTCCTGGTGAACATTTAGGTGATCATCAATTTTTTTTTGCAGGCATGAATATTTAAAATATTAATTGATTTGGGGCTGCTATCCTTTTATATCATCTCTTATTTGATGATGTCACTTTGCTAAAGAATTATTATTTTATCCTAAAAAATAAAAGCTAAACATTTTAACGAAGATCTGGCACTTGCTTTTCTAGAGGGATTCATTTTCTGCCTCTTATTTTTAAATCTCGCAAGCTGGCAATTCTGAACTACATTCCCAGAGCTCTCTTGAACCTCTCCCTGCCTTTGCACAGACTGTCCTCTCTGCCTGGAACGTTCCCCCACAGACTATCTGCCGGGCAAACTTCTATTACTCTTTAAGCCACTGTCTAGGTGAATCTTTCCATGAATCCTTCTCCAGTATCCTTCTGGGTAGGGACTTCTTTTTTCATGATTTAACTCTACCCTGAACCTGTCACCATTGTAGCAGTTATGTCACAAATTAATCATTGGTTTGCATTTTTGTTTCTTCACTGGTTCATAAGTTATCTGTGGACAGGAATAATATTTTTTACTTTGTAACTCCAAAACCGTAAAAAATCAACAACAGTTATTCACAAAAGCTACACCACACTTGCCTCTAGGGACATCAACTATGATCCAGCTAAAGTGGATTTGGTGCCCTTTTCAATGAACATCTAAAGCTTCTGTCAGAGCAACTCCATCTTGAATAGCAGCTGGGTAAAATAAGGCTGAGAGCTACTGGGCTGCATTCCCAGGAGGTTAGGCATTCTTATCTTTTTTTTTTAAGACCAAGTCTCGCTGTCACCCAAGCTGGAGTGCAGTGGGGAGATCTCAGTTCACTGCAACCTCCGCCTCCTGGGTTCAGGCAATTCTCCTGTCTCAGCCCCCTGATTAGCTGGCCATGTTGGCCAGGCTGGTCTCAAACTCCTGACTTCAATGGATTTGCTCACCTCGGCCTCCCAAAGTGCTGGGATTACAGGCATGAGCCACCGTGCCCGGCCTGGTTATGCGTTCTTAGTCACGGGATGAGATAGGAGGTCAGGGCAAGATACAGGTCACAAAGATCCTGCTGATAAAACAGAATATGGTAAAAGAAGTGGGTCAAAACCCACCAAAACCAAGATGGCGACAAAAGTGACCTCAGGTCATCCTCATGGCTCATTTTGTGCTAATTATAATGCATTAATGCTAACAGACACTCCCACCAGTGCCATGGCAGTTTACAATTGCCATGTCCAGAGGTTACCCTATATAGTCTAAAATGGGGAGGAACCCTCAGTTCTGGGGAAATCCCCACCCCTTTTCCAGAAAACTCATGAATAATTTACCCTTTGTTTAGCATATAATCAAGAAATAACTGTGAGTACACTCAGTCAAGCGGCTGCATCACTGCTCTGCCTGTGGAGGAGCCATTCTTTTGTTTCTCTACGTGTCTGATAAACTTGCCTTCAGGATACTTTGTGGACTCACCCTGGATTCTTTCTTGCATGAGGTTCAAGAACCCTCTCTTTGGGTCTGGATAGGGACCTTTTCTGATAACACTTCTACCCATATAACAAATATTTTGCCCCATATATCTGTCCAAAAAAAAAAAAAGAGAGCGTGTGTTCTTAAGGAAGACATGGCTCCGTTAAGTGAGTTAGCTGCTGCTAACTAACTTGTTATCTTATGTAAGTCACTCCCATTTTGTAAGTTTCAATTTCCTCACTGGTCAATTGCCTGTAATAATACTTACCTTGTGGGGTTGGCTATGAGGATTAAATGTAACAACACATGCGTGTATATTGTCTTTCCTACACCTGGAATAAGGAGGATGCTCAAAAAGTGTTAGCATTTCTCTCCATTGCTTTCTCTTTAGGGTTATATTTTTGTGTAAATTGTGCAGTCTCTTTATTTTAAAAATGTTTTGAGATCTATAACAACAACACAATCAAACAAGCAGTATTTTATTTATTTTACTGACATTGGCTTAGTTACCAACATTGATTAGAGTTTTCTGTTGGGAGTGTTAGCCTTTGATGGTCTGGATTAACTCTCCAAGTGTTGAAATAATAAACTATTTTTTAAAACATTACCTTCAGTTCCAGTGATCACATGAGAAGCTAGAGATCCCCCATGAATGGATGAGCAGTGTAGTTTTACACAAAATAGAGACTAATACTTCAGGGCATTGGAAAAGTCTCAATCACCAAAAAAAAAAAAAAATTGAAAATTGATACTACTTAAATAAAATCATTGTTGAAGTGGGTGGCAGTCATGGGGAAAACTTGGGTAGTTATTGGTTGGACTTTGTTTTTATTTGCAATTACTTGGGGCAGGGTGGAAGAGAGAAAGAGTGATACCAAAATCTGTTCAGTGCCTCGAAGTTCTAGTGGGGTTAACCGGCCCTGCCCGTTGCCATCCACAGGAATTTCTTGAACAGAATTTGAAGATGAAGAACTGAGAATGAATCTCAGGCAAGGCCTTCCACCCAGAACCTGGAAGATTCCTTAAGGATATTATAGGAAACATGTATTTCTGATGTGGTACTAGCAGCCTCAACCAGAGCTGTTGTGATAGGCATAACTAGAGCTCCTTTCTTGCAAAACTAAGAAGCTTGTGGTCTCCTAAATCCTGTTTCTCCCCTTCTTCCTCCTTGCAGCCATTTCATTGCTTGCTTGCTGCAGACAGTTCATTGGCTACCCAACAACCAGCCATCCCACTTCTTCCCTGCTAACAGAATGTCAGTCAGTAGAAATCCATTCACCTGAGGGAGGAAGGCATTCACTCCTGCAGCAGGCGATTAATCATGTTTGGTCTTAAATCTTCATGTTGTTCCATTCTCTTTGACAGTGTTGTGTTAGAGGTCAGCATGTGAGCCTGTTCTGACCAAAGAGATACAGGAAGAAGTTGGCTGGGGAAATACCCTACTCAGATAAATGACAGAACCTCAGAGGGATAAAGTCCTTATGTAGTAATGTAGTACTCCTGCTTCTTCATTTTACCTTGGAAAGCTGATGTGAAGGCAAAATACCTAAGGCTACAGCAGCTATCTTGTGACCGTGAGGCAATGAGACTAAGAATAGAAGGGCAGGGATCCTTGGTGACACTGTGGAGCCTCAGAACAAACCCCAGAGCCTCCCCCTGGCTTCTTGTTCAGCAAACTTAAATGCTCTTTGAGTTTAGCTGCCACTAACTGGTTTTGCTGCTAATTTAGTCAAAAACCTTTCTAACCAATGCATTTTCTTCCCTAGAGAACTTTCCATGTTGTTATTTGTAAAAAATGGAAGGTCGGGAACATTAGGATGTGAGATTTTTAAGAATTTTTTTTCATTTTTCCCCCTTCATTTGCCCTGTTACATGGATAAGAAAAAGCTGTGATGTGCCGGGTGTGGTGGCTCATGCCTGTAATCCCAACAGTTTGAGAGGCCGAGGCAGGTGGATCATTTGAAGTCAGAAGTTCAAAACCAGTCTTACTAACATGGTGAAACCCCATGTCTACCAAAAATACAAAAATTAGCTGGGCGGTAGTGGCATGGACCTATAATCCCAGCTACTTGGGAGGCTGAGGCAGGAGAATCGTTTGAGCCCAGGAGGCAGAGGCTGCAGTGAGTTGAGATCGTACCACTGCACTCCAGCCTGGCTGACAGACCGAGACTCAGTCTCAAAAAACAAAACAAAACAAAAAACGCAAAAGAAAAAGCTGTGATGATTTTATAAAAACCTTTAGAACTCATAATTCAGCTTTCTAACTCTCTTTGCTGTCACAAGTTTTAGTTTTCAATATCTTATTCTAAACATTTTTTTCCAAAAGATAGCCAAAGCTATGGGAACAGGAGTTTTCTTAAAAGAAAAGAAAAAAATGGAAGCACCTTTCTTTTGGAGCTAAAATGTCTCACATCTCAGCTTTTCTCAGTTCTCTGGAAACCACCTTCCTCTGTGCTCTGATGGTTCCTGCTCCTTTCAAATTCTGACTTGTATATGGCATTGAATTACCATGTTGCCGATTCCACCTCTTTCTTTATTTTTTTGAGGGGGGATCGGCGTCTTGCTCTGTTGCCCAGGCTGGAGTGCAATGGCATGATCTCAGCTCACTGAAGCCTCCACCTCCTGGGGTCAAGCGATTCTCCTTGCCTCAGTCGCTGGAGTAGCTGGGATGACATGCGTATGCCACCACACCCAGCTAATTTTTATATTTTTAGTGGAGACGGGGTTTTGCCATGTCAGCCAGGCTAGTCTCGGACTCCCGACCTCAAATGATCCACCCACTTTGGCCTTTCAAAGTGCTGGTATTACAGGTGTGAGCCACCGCACCCAGCCTCCAGTTCTAATTCTATTAGATTGGTGCAAAAGTAATTGCAGTTTTTGCCATTAAAACTTTTTGCAGCAAAACTGGTTAGGTAAGAGGTACGGATAACTGTCGTTAGTTATTGCTGCACTCTAGAGACAATCTTTACCTCAAGTTCTTAAGAAAATTTCTAAAGAAGTGCTCACAAGCCAATTCATGGCCTCCCCAGGGGTCAGGGTCTACCCGTGGTCCAGTTGACTGTGACTATTCAGAAGATCACACGTCGCATACAGGGGTGCCTAAGCCCATCACTTCAACAGACAGCAGGGAAGGAATCTATTAGTTAGACAAATAATAAAAGAAATACGCGTATGCCATACCTAAATGAATAGGTATCATTTAGCTGTTTTCATGCTAATAAAACATGAATAAGATTCTCATGTATTTGTAAGACATCAGTTGACATAAACCTGCAATTACGTTTTGTGTCCTGATCAGAGGGAAAAGTTATGAGGGTGTGAGAGGCCTCCCAGAGATGTCCACCTCTCAATGTCCAGCACCTGTGAACATGTCACCTTACATGATGATATGGTTTGGTTATGTGTTCCCATCCAAATCTCATCTCAAATTGTAATCCCCGTAATCCTCACGCATCCAGGGAGAGACCTGGTGGGAGCTGATTGGATGACGGGGTGGTTTTCGCCATGCTGTTCTTGTGATAGTGAGTGAGTTCTCAGGAGATCTGATGGTGCCATAAGGCAGTTTTCCCTGCTCTTGCTCGCTTTCTCTCTCACCTGCCACCATGTAAAATGTGCCTCCCTCCCCTTCTGCCATGATTATGTTTCCTGAGGCCTCCCCAGCCACATGGAACTTTGAGTCAATTAAACCTCTATTCTTTATAAATTACCCAGACTTGGGTATGTCTTTATAGCAATGTGAGAATGAACTAATACACATGGCAAAGGGAAATGAAGGTAGTAAATAGAATGACAGTTGCAAATCAGCTATTTTGCAACAGGAAGGTTCTCTTGGACTGTCTGGAGGGGCCCAATATAATCCCAAGGGTCCTTCAATGTGGAAGAGGGAGGCTCGGAGTGATGGAGTGACGGAATGTGAGATAGGCTACAGTCCATGGTGACTTTGAAGATGGGAGGGGCCCTAAACCACGGAATGCGGGTGGCCTCCAGAAGCTGGAAAAGGCAGGAATGCAGACCTTCCCCTAGAGCCTCCAGAAAGGGAGGCAGTCCTGCCCACACCTGGATTTTAGCCCAGTGAAACCCATTTTGAATTTTTTGCTTCCAGAACTGTAAGATAATAAACTTGTATTGTTTTAAGTCACTAATTTTGCAGTAATTTGTTATGGCAGCAATAGAAAACTAATACAAGGGATAAGATGGGTACAATTATATGCTGTAAATATATTCTCCTTCAGCCCAGACAACACAACTATGAGTTAGCATTATTATCTCTCTCTTCCTAATAAGGAAATGTAAGCTAAGGGATCATACAGGTAGTAAGCAGCAGAACTGTTTGGTTCTTTAATTCTTTCAAGCAAACCATAAGTACCTCTTCAGAAGACAGTCTTTGGAGCAGTGGTTCCAAAATGTAGCTGTACATTTAAATCATTTGGAATCTTTAAAATATTCTGATGCCGGGTTTGCATGCCCAGGCATTGCCATTTAATTGGCAGGGGATGCAACTAGGCCATCAGGAATTCAAAAGTTCCACAGGTGATTCTAATGTGCAGAAAAGTTGGGCAACCAATATTCTGGAGGAAGGTATATAGGGCCTTGATGCTAAATGGAGACATTACAGTTTCTTTCCCTGCTTGAAGTGGCTTCTTTTTCTGTGGTTCCCACCTGGGCTGCCCAATTCAATCATCTTGAGGCTTCTAGAACATACTTATGTTGGCTTCTCCCTTATAGATTCCGATCCAATGATCTAAATTTGGACCAGGATGTAGTTTTAAAGCTCCCCAGATGATTCTAAAATTTAATTAGAGTTGAAACCCCCTATATAAGGAGGACACAATGGAATCCTACCTGTTTTGTAAGTTATTTTGAAAACTCTGGGTATTGGCGGAAAGGAAAGGAGGTTTGCAAAGCAAAGCTAAGTGTTTCCAGCTGCCCCTGACAGGAAGTGTTGACACATATTTGCAGAACTTCTCTATCAGCATTGAGCAAGTTTGTGCTGTTTTTGAAGAACAGCCAAATAGCCAAATGAACACTTGTAACCTAGGATTCATAAGAAATACAAAAAACAAAGTGTGTTGAAGGTATTTTAGAAGGAGTGCTACGAAGCTGTCTTGAGTTGCCCTTGAGCACGCAAGATGGATAAAGTTGTTGTCCTTAAGGACTCAGCCATTCAGTGAGAAATTGCTGCAGACAAGGATATGTGTATGGTGCAACATTATCTCCCCCACAGGTTTCTAATTGCAAAGGGAAAAAAAATACCATTTCTGCAAAGAGGAAAAAATTAAATTTTAATGGAAAGTTCTGGCAGTTACCAGCCACATCAATGGACGGTTTCAGTCTCAATCTCAGCATTATGTTTCCCGAGTTATTTCAATGGCTTTCCTCACGGTCATCTGAGGAAATGGGTCACCCTCTGGACACCAGCTAGAGTTGCCTGATCCCCTATTGCAAGTGGCTGATACCTTACTTTTGTCAGACACATAGGTAAAAGACAAAGTAATATGTGTGAACATAGTGTGATCTGATTGAGTTTTTTTATTGCATATTGTAATTTATGTATCCAAATGTTGTCTTCAAAAGCCTTGCACAACACAGGTTTGGAAATCTGCGTTTTAGAATCACCTGAAGAATTACATTCTTCTTCACTGGTCACACACCTTTGTGTTTTAAGGGCTTATCTGATTTGTGTGAACAGCTAACTATCACTGAGGGTCACTTGTACTAAATAAAGTAAGCAAACACAGGAATGCCCCTTCTGGCCAAACACAAAGTATGATTGTGCATGGAATATTTATTTTCTAAAATAAACTGGTTCTGATAATAATACGTTTAAAATACAATTCAAAATGTTTTAGACAATGTTAGTGACATTTGTAAAACATTATAAGGGCAGTGCTTTGGATGGTGCATTGCTCCCTTTGATGCCTAAGTTTGAATACTAGGCTGGGCACAGTGGCTCATGCCTGTAATCCTAGGCTGAGGCAGATGGATTCCTTGAACCGATGAGTTCAAGACCAGCCTGGGCAACATGGCAAAACCTTGTCTCTACAAATGATACAAAAATTAGCCGGCTGTAGTGGTGTGTGCCTGGAGTCCCAGCTGCTTGGGGAACTGGGGTGGAAGGATCACATTAACCTGGGAGGTCGAGGTTGCAATGAACTGAAATTGCACCACTACACTCCAGCACAGGTAACAGAGTGAGACCCTATCTCAAAAAAAAAGAAAACAAAAGAAAAGAAAAACTGTCAGTTTGAATCCTGACTGTAATCACTAGCCAAGAAACCTTTATGAAACTCAGTTTTCTAATCTATAAAACAGGAGTAACATGCCTACCTGAAACAGTTACAAAGTCTAAATAAGTTAATACATGCAAAGCACTTAAAAGAGTGCCTAGCATCTAGTAAGCCTCAATAAATGTTATCTACTCTTATAAGTATTATTACTACTATTTATCAGACATTCCTTGAGTAAGATGGTCCTTTCCACTGCCAATGAAAGACAGCTAATTTGAAACAACTTCACTCAAAAGTGGAAATAAGAGGATCATCCGGCTGGGAAATCCAAATGCAGAGATAGCTTCAGGTATGGCTAGATTTAGGATGAAAACAATGACATTAAGGCCCTCTCACTCTTCTCCATTGCTCAGCTCTACTTTTTCTCTAGTGTTGGGTAATGCAGCCTCTCTCCACGAGGTGGGCAAATTGTCCACTGGCAGTTAGGTGACACCCTGAGCATAGTTCCTAAACATGACCTTGAGAAATTTGCTTAACCTCTTTAAGTCTTATCTCATTGCCTGTAATGTAGTGGTTTTAATAAGACATTACCTCATGGGACTTTTATGAGAGTAAAATGGTCAGAACATGAAGAACAAGGGCCCTGTGGACAGATTCCCTTAGGTCCAAATTCTGGCTCTGTCACTAAGGAGTATGGCTTTGGGCATGTTCCTAAGTCGTCTGAACCTCAGTGTTCTCAACTGGGGATGAAAATCAAACACTATTATCCACAATTGCAGAGAAAGAGGCCCTGTCTTCTCCAGCAGACACACATCATTATTCAAAGGTGACTCCAAGTGGTCCTCTTGGGTCCTTGCCCACTCCTGAGCAAATTGCTGTGCTCAGAGATGGAGTACTAAGATCTGGCTAGTGTGGGTCTCAAGGTTACTCCTGAGGCAGGGGTGTAAGAGTTACTCCAGGAGTCCATGGAGTGGGGGAGCAGGAGAGTTACCAAAAGGAGTCATGCGGACAAAGACACATCTGCTCTCTCAGGACGGAACATCCTGCTTCAGTTCATTTCACATCCATTTATGTATCATTTGTATTTGATCATATGTATCACCTGATAGTTACCATTTTTTGATCAGTTACTGTGTGTCAGGAACTACTGTAGGAGCTGTACATAAAACCTAACTGTAATAATATCTAAACCTGAATGAACAGTTAATACACGCCAGATTCTAAAATATGTATTCTAAATGTATCCTTATTTAATCTCCCCAATAACACCATGAGGTAAACCTATTATCCCCAGTTGAGGACACTGAGGCTCAGAGGACTTAGGAACATGCCCAAAGCCATACTCCTTAGTGACAGAGCCAGAATTTGGACCTAAGGGAATCTGATCACAGGGCCCTTGTTCTTCATGTTCTGACCATTTTACTCTCATAAAAATCCCGTGAGGTAATGTCTTATTAAAACCACTACATTACAGGCAATGAGATAAGACTTAAAGAGGTTAAGTAAATTTCTCAAGGTCATGTTCAGGCACTATGCTATGCAACTGGGAGCCAGAGATGAAGACATAGCCCCTGACAAGGCTATTGTGTGTGGTTGCCCAGCTTGAGCCCTGCACAAAATTGCCTCATCCATTACAGGGGGCAAAGGAGGATGAGGCTTGAAATTTAGCCCGAGATCTGCTCACAAACCTTGGCCCTGACCCTGGCTACATTGCACAAATTCTACAAGCCAAGATGTGTCTGTGAAGCCAAAGCTAACCAGAGTGGGAAGAGCATTACAAATTGAGCGAAGCTCCGAGATGATGGGTTAATGGCAGTCCTGGCCCCAGGCCTTCCAAAGCAGCCTGAAAAGCAGATGACGACAATGGAACATGGTAAGTACTGAACAAGAGACTTCCCCAGAGAGCTAAGTGACCCAGGACAGGGGCATGTGGCTGCTCACCCTGCCACATCCAGACTTAAACAGGTCCAGTGGGCCACCTAGTTTGGTCACAGGACACTCAGGACTGCCTAACAGAAGGCTCCCCACGTGAATGGGAGTACTGGGCCCATTCAGAGCCTGCTCTCTGAATTCACTCTGAGCAGAGCAAGCCTAAGTGGACATTCTAGACAGGACAATTGCAATCCCAAGACAACTGTAAAATGTCAGATACACATTCACAAGTGTGGGGACAGATAGCTACTCATTAATTCTTGTTTTGTTTTTGAAATGGAGTCTCACTCTGTTGCCCAGGTTGGAGTGCCACTGCACCTCCTGGGTTCAAGCAGTTCTCCTGCCTCAGCCACCCGAGAAGCTGGGATTACAGGCATATGCCTGGCTAATTTTTGCATTTTTAGTAGAGACAGGGTTTTGCCATGTTGCCAGGCTAGTATCCTGACTTCAGATGATCTGCTCTCCTTGGCCTCCCCAAATGTTGGGATTACAGGCATGAGCCACTGTGCCCAGCCATTCATTTGGATATAAAAAGATAAAGTGGGCTAAAACCACTTGAGGGAACTGCTAGTTGCCTATCCCATAATCATTCCCCCTATTCCTTGCTATCAGAGCCCTAATGTTCTGTACTATTGGGCACCCACATGTTACATGGGTTTCTTCCCGGCTCCAGGAAGTGGAAGCGGGGAGTAAATCTTGATTAATCTAAGCTGACTATCATAATTTGGGTTCCTTCTTGAGTAAAGTCAAATACAAAGTGTTGCTTCAAGTAGTTTATTTGGGAGGTGATCCCAGGAAACTGCCTAAAAACACAGCTTCAGAGATGAAAGAAAATGTCCATAAAGCATCAAGCACAAAGCACTGATCACAGCAGGCAAGGATGTATGTCTAATTATTACTTTGAAATAATTCCCTCCCGGTTTAGCATGGAGGTATCTGGGGCTGCGTAGGATTTGTCACATATGTGGCAGAATTAATGGTATCCTGATGTCTAATCATGTGATGGTGGGCTCATTTTCAACATTTCTAGGATATGCAGCCCCTGGGGCCAACCTGAGTGTTTGAAATGCATGGCAACGATGAATCAGTGCTCTAAGGAAGAAAGAAGTTAATGGCAAGACTGCACTTGCCCTGTAAGTGATGGGGCAATCCCCTCTTTCAGGGAGCGAGGGTGGGGGAGAAGGGGAAAGGCATGACATTCTACTCTGTGTTGAGTTGTCTCACTGTGTTTAATGGAACTTTTAAAATATAACACATCTCTGGAAAAGGGTGGGAGAAAATGGGAATGAACTCCTGTGGAGCATTTAAAATCCACATCATAAATTACTCTGCCACAATCTTTTCTTACTTTCTCTCATGTTTCATTTAAGCACAGGACTGCCAGCCAGAAACTGTATTTCCCAGCATCCCTTGCAGTTTGATATGGCCATGTGACCACATTCTCATTAATACAGAGTGAGTGTGCCACATCCACCTCTTTTGTTCAAAAGAAATTGCTTTTCCACTTTCTGGAAGCTCTTGATGTAGCTTTGGGCATACAGAAGAGGGCTGGTTTATTCTAAGTATTGGGAACCCCTTCCTAAGTTCAAACTCTGAGGTTTAGGATGTCAAAGCATAGGCTTATCAAAAAAGCTTCTGATCACACACACACACACACACACACACACACCATTAATGCAACACTGACTTCATTTAACAAGGCAAGTAGGGAGAGAGATGATAGTGGGAGAGATCTGGCTGGTTGGTCTTTCTCTGCCTCCTTTGCTGCTGACCCCAGGCAGTGTGTCTATGACCTCAGCTAGCAAGAGTATTTTCTCTCGTCCATAGAAGGAAGTTGGACTCTCCTCCATACTGCATGTCACAAACTGTAAAACTCCGGTTAGCATTCTTCAAAAAGACATATGAGATCAATGCTTTGTGCTCAGTAACAGCAGAGCAGTGCAGTCTGGACTTTTATGCAAAACTTTTCCTTAGGGAACTGGAGGTTACAGCAGCAAGGAGTATCAGCTTAGATACACATTGGTGCCTCCACAGACTTTCTTTCCAATGCAAACAACTTGTTTACACTGCTTGCTTTTTGAGTATAAACATTAAAAAACTTATCTGTCTTTTCTTTCTTCTTTTATTTTCTTTTCTTTTCTTTTCTTT
>NW_016807772.1:1267356-1272824 GCF_001698545.2 Rhinopithecus bieti
TGTGTGTCTTCTTTTTTTTTTTTTTTTTTTTTTTTTTTTTTTTTTTTTTTTTTTTTTTTTTTTTTTTTTTTTTTTTTGAGACAGGATCACAGGATCTCAGGATCTCACTCTGTTGCCCAGGTTGGAGTACAATGATATGATCTCAGCTCATTGCAACCTCTGCCTCCCAGGCTCAAGTGATCCTCCTACCTCAGCCTCCCGAGTAGGTGGGACTACAGGTACATGCCACCGTACCCGGCTAATTTTTGTATTTTTTGTAGAGACTGAGTTTTGCCACGTTGCCCAGGCTGGTCTTGAACTCCTGAGCTCAGGTGATCCACCCGCCTTGGTCTCCCAAAGTGCTGGGATTACAGGCATGAACAACTGCACCCAGCCTAAAAAACTTTTCTAAAAGAACATATTCAAAAATAAATTTCATAGGGACATTTTAATAACATTTCTTAAGATGTTTCTGATTTGTCAAAGTGAAGTATAAACACTGTCAAAGTGTAAACACTCTCAAAGCGTGTTGGAGAATACAGGTCCTCTTATGTGGAAAGGAGTAGTGAGGTGGCCTTTAAACACTTATACAAACCACAAGCATTACAAGGACATAGTCTATGGGACGGAGGGGCAATGGGATCCCTGAATGAACAGGTGTAGCCAAGATGCCCTGCCAACGTGGACTTCCTGGACTGTGACTGGAAAGAGCAAAGGCTTCTTTCTTTCTTAAGCCACTGCATTTTTAAATTTCTTTCTTATAGCTGCCTAACCTTTATCCTGACAAATACACTGAGTAAAACAGAAGTAGACAATCAACATTTGCTGAATAAATGAATAAATGTATGAGCGATGTGTTAGTGGATACAAATTTCCTCATACATCTAGGACAATGTAGCATCCTGTATTGTTTTATTTGTTTCTGGGACAGTGTCTCCAAAGATAGCTCCAACCTGAACAGGGTCACACTGAGTCACATTGTGCCTGGGTTGGAGTGCCAGCTGCAGAGGGGGGTGATGGGTCCACCTCTGCGTCATGCAGCTGCTAGTGCGACACTGAGAAATTAGGGTAGGAACTCTGGCCTCCAGGTGTTCTGAGAAATACAGACAGCGGCATCACCTACTACCCCCATCACAAATGTTTATGTGTCAGAGATTTTAAGAGAAAATTAAGCAGATGGTAAAATAAAGACTTGATTAAATGTGATGTCTCTGCTTTGTCTTGTATGCACATTACACTTTTTGTGTGCAATCAACATGTATGCCATTTCTTATGGATAATGAGCTCATTTTGCCAGCTCCATTTACAGCTAATAACAATCAACAATTACAATTATTGACATTCTCTTAGTTGGCACCTTCTATCACAATGAACATTTATTGTCAACTCTAATAGAGAAAACCGTTGCAGAGAGCTACTGAATTAAGTCTCAAGGTAAAAATAGTCCTTTTTTGACTGTAGACATTTTGATCCAACCACGATCAGAAAAACATTGGAGTGGTGGATTTCTCAGAAGAATACGGTGATTATTAGAATGAAGGGGAAAAGTGAGCCGGGAGCCAGTAGGATATGTGGGATGTATGATATAACGGAACTGTTCACAGGTTCTAGATGTATTACAGCCCAGGTTGTGTCTCAATATTATCTTAAGTTTGAGGCCAGGCATGGTGTCTCACACCTGTAATCCCAGCACTTTGTGAGGCCAAGGCGGGTGGATCATTTTAAGTCAGGAGTTAGAGACCAGTTTGGCCAACATGGTGATATCCTGTCTCTACTAAAAATACAAAAATTAGCTGGGTGTGGTGGCACACGCCTGTAATCCCAGCTATTAGGGAGGCTGAGGCAGGAGAACCGTTTGAACCCGGGAGGTGGAGGTTGCAATGAGCCAAGATCACGCCACTGCACTCCCACCTTAGTAACAAAGAAATAAAATAATAATATAATGAAAAAATAAAAATAAAATAAAATGAAGTTTATAGATCATGTAAATGAGCCCCATTTTCTGTGCACGGCTAAATAACTAGCATGTGAATACTTTAACTAGGGAATGCACAGGTTACCTTATTGGAAAGACAGTCTCAGGGTGGAAATTCTAACTTGTCTGTCCCAAAACAGTTACCAGTGGTCATAAATTTTAAGTGTCTACCTTCTTGAAACTACTACAGTTTTAGATTTCTTTGTTTGAACAGTTTAGCTTTTCTCTGAACAAATACACTCAGCAATACAAATTAAGCTCTTAAGCAAATATATGTTGAAGCATGCATCAATGTAAGCTTAGTTCCCAGGTGAATTTGCTGCTATCATGAGGGGATCAGTGAGGATGAGGTACCACAGAGGATATTTCTAAACTCGCAGAGGACATGTAGGATAAAAGGAGGCTTGGGGCCTGGGACTGGAAGAAGGGAGAGAACTGAGGACTCTATTCCCTCCCAGTAATTGAATTTGCAACTCTAGTAAGCATAAAATTAACTCACCTCCATGTGGTACCTGCTATGACTAGGAACCATTCTGTCTTGTATGTGGGTTAAATCGTTGCTTCTTCCATCACAAGAATCTTTGATTTTTATTGTTGTTGTTTGTTTGTTTTTGTTTCTTCTATGAGATAGAGTCTCGCGCTGTTGCCCAGGCTAGAGTGCAGTGGCACGATCTCAGTTCACTGCAACCTCCACCTCCTGGGTCCAGGTGATTCTCCAGCCTCAGCCTCCCAAGGAGCTGGGATTACAGGTACCTGCCACCACGCCAGGCTAATTTTTGTATTTTTTTTTTTAGTAGACAAGGGGTTTCACCATGTTGGCCAGGCTGGTCTCCAACTCCTGACCTCAAGTGATCTGCCTGCCTCGGCCTCCCAAAGTGCTGGGATTATGGGCATGAGCCACCGTGCCTGGCCCTTACAAGAACCTTTGAGATAGGTATAATGGTTCACCCCAATTTATAGAAGGAACCCAAGTCACAGGGGAAATGAAGTCAGTTGGCTAAGGTCAGACAGCAGTAAATGGTTCTCTGACCGTAACTCCACTGCCTCCCTCTCATAAAAACACTGGACAAGTCAAGCTATTCTCTCTATCTCAAGAACCTTCATTTAATCATCCTTTTTACCCTATAAGATAACATCCTCAAAGGTTCTGAGGATGAGAATGTTGACATCTTTGGGTGGTCATTATTCAGCCTGTAACAGGTATCCAGGGAAGGAAAAAGGAATTTCCAAAAAGGAAAAACGTGAAAATTGGGAAGGCTAATTACAGATGGTGACTACTGAAGGGTTAGTCAGAAGCATAATGGAGGCAGTGATGAGATGACAGCACAGATGCATGACCCTAGTCCCAGCAACTCCTAAAAGGTGAAGAAATGCCTCCTACCACCCTCACCTTCTTTGGGGTGTCCTTATAAAAGAGAGGCAGTAAAGTAGGAACAGAGGTTGTAAGAACAGAAGCAGAGGTTAGTAAGCTGTGATTCGAACCCAGAGTCAAGGCTCTTGCCCCTCTGCGGTGCTGCCGAAGTCCAGGCAGGTGGGGACTGACATGCAACTCAGGTACTGTGTGGCAGGCTTTGTGCTTTGGTATGAAACTATGCCTGCCCACAGGAAGGGGCACCGTTTTCTCATTAGCTCAAAGAGCCTTCCGCTGGCCAGTTCCTGTCTTCTCAAGATTACAGCTCTCCAGAGACAACACTGTTCTCTATTCTCCTGTAAGTGAGGCAGAGCCTGGCATGCCACGGCTCACTAGTACAGGTTAGCACTCAGGGTTGCCCACTGGTGTGTGTCTCAGCTGCTGGTGTGCATGCCCGTGCAGGTACAACCTGTTGTGATACATTTTACTCCCACTCCTACTAATTACAGGTTGTGTGTCCTTCAGTCATCCACTTCCCTTCATGTGACCAGCCAAGCAGAAATGAACGACCAGGAACATGAGCTCAGAGCCATGGGCTGGCCACTTGCCAAGCACCTCTGAATGGAAAGAGCAGAATTTTGCATTGCCTGCCATGCCACGTGGAGCAGGCCCTGGGCGGCTCTTTAGGGGATGGGCGTGGACTCCCACAACAAAACCAAGGGCCATAGTCAAAGTTAAAAGCTCTGCCATAGATGGTATTTGTTGAGGCTGTGTGTGGTAGCTCGTGCATGTATGCCCACCACTTTAGGAGGCTGAGGTGGGAAGATCACTTTAGGCTAGGAGTTCAAGTCTAGCCTGGGCAAGATAGCAAGACTCCATCTCTAAAAAAAATAAAATATTAGCTGGGCATTGTGGACGTGCCTGTAGTCCCAACTACTCAGGAGGCTGAGGCAGGAGGATGGCTTGAGTCCAGGAGTTTGAGGCTGTAGTGAGCTGTGATTGCACCTTTGGACCCTAGGCTGGGTGACAGAAAAAGGCCTTTATTTCTTAAAAAAAAAAAAAAAAAAAAAAAGATATTTACTGCAGTTGCTTTATAAGAAAAAAGTAAACAAATGTTCTGACTGTTCAACTTTTGAAAATAAGTAGCAAGAAATTAGAACTGTATCTTTTAGCAATGACATGTAGACTGTGGTTCTGTGGTTCTATTTCACAGCCAGGCATGGAGTCAGACGTCTCAGACCAGAATCACAGCTCTGCCACCTCCTGTGACATGGATTTGTTAAATTACCTTGACTCCCTGGAGCTGACTATGCCCATCAATAACAGGAAATAAATAAATCCGTCCTATAAGGTTGTCAGGAGAAACAAATGAGGCACTATATGTGGAAGTTCCTGGAATAGCAACCGGCACAGAGGACGTCTCAAAGAAAGATTTGCTGAACCCCAAAAGACAAGAGGACTGGAGGAACAAGAAAGAGACAGAAAAGCTAGCATTGATTGGAGCCAAGTATTTTCTCAAAGAGTTATCTCACATTATATCTTGCAAACGCCATTGAGGAAATTGGCATTACGCCTATTCTAATAAATAAGGTATTTCAAGTGCAGAGGTTACGTGATTGGACCAAGGTCGTGAAGTGTGGGAGTGACTGAGCCAAAATTTTAAAATCAGGTCCATATAACAGCAAAGTCTCATGACAAAGTCTCATAAATCAGGTCTCATGATAGCTTCTTGACACAGAGGGGAAGAGGGGAAAAGTGGTAGAAGGATAGACACAAAAAGAGGTGAGAGTAGGAATTGAGAAACGCCCTGAAGAAGGTGAGGGTGGCCGGAGGCAGTCAGTCAAATAAACCCACTCCTTTTCCTATCAGGAGTCGCTGGGACTGCACTATGGTCATGCATCTGTGCTGTCATCTCATCACTGCCGTCATTATATTTCTAATTATTCAGTAGTCACCATTTGCAATTAGCCTTTCCAATTTTCAAGCTTTTCCTTCTTGGAAATTTCCTTTTTCCTTCCCTGGGTACCTGTGATAGGTGGAATAATGGCTACCCAAAGATGTCAACATCCTAATCCTCAGACCCCGTAAAGATGTTACCTTAGCCGGGCGCGGTGGCTCAAGCCTGTAATCCCAGCACTTTGGGAGGCCGAGACGGGCGGATCA
>NW_016807772.1:1273416-1300923 GCF_001698545.2 Rhinopithecus bieti
AAAAAAAAAAAAAAAAAAAAAAAATGTTCCTTTATATGGCAAAAGGACTTTGCCAGAAATAGTTAAGGTTCTTAAGATGGAGAAAATATCTTGAATTCTCCAGGTGAGCCCACTGTAATCACACACATCCTTTTAAGAAGAGGCAGTAGAACTAGGGTCAGAGAGAAGTTGTAAGCACAAAGCCGAGGTCAGAAAGAAGAGAAGATGCTCTGATGCTGGCTTTGAAGATGAATGGGGGAGGTAGTGAACAAAGGAATAGAGTTGGACTCTAGAAGCAGGAAAAGGCCAGGGAACAGATTCTACGCTAGAGCCTCCAGAAGGTGCCAGCCCTGCGACACCTTGTCTTTAGCCCAGTGAAATGGGATTCATATCTCTGACCTCCAGAACTGTAGGAACATATGTCTGTGTTGTTTGTGGTAATATGTTACAGCAGCAATAGGGAAATAATACACTACCTCACCTTTACCCGCTGGGTGTTTTTGCCTCTACAGCTTGATACTGTTAGGCATTAGCCTAACAAAAATAATAACAGCCACTTGCATAGAGCTTCAAGATGTGCCAAGAGAATCTAACACCTGATAGCTTACCCTGTGCCAGGCATTGTGCAAACACTGTATACATTGACCACTGGTTCCCACAAATATCCCATTACTTGCCCGTGGTCGCATTGAGCCAAGATTCAAACCCACATGTGTCTAACTTCACAACCCCTACTCTCAACTGCCTTTCATTTTATATTATACATTTGATATCTCATTTGATTCTTATGTCAAGTCTTGTAAGATAATTTATTTTTTTAAAAATCTTTCATTTATAGATGAGAAAGCTGAAGCTCAGAGAGTGTAAGTGATTTTGCCAAGACCATTCATCCTGTAAGAGTCAAAGCCAGCCCTCAAACAAATCAAACGTTTTATTCTCTTTGACCTATTCATGAGAAATAATTATTTCTCCCTTGAATTCTTCCAGGTCTTTGTAAATGCCTCTATTACCACAATGCATTTCAATTATGCATGCATATAATACAAGCTGTTAGAATGCCAAACCCTTGTGGCTCAGTCTTGAAATGATGTCATGATTAAAGAGGCACAGGCAGCCAAAACCATTCAAAAAGGAAACTTTCTTCTTAGTCTTTTTAAAAAAGGAGGGAAGATCCAATTCCAAGTCTCCAGTCACACATTTCTATCCCCTTTCCCTTTTCCCCTGTCTTCTCTGCTGCACTCCATAACCTCATGTTCACCACCCACCCTCCAGATCCTCTCTCTTTCCTTCTTCCCTGGCCCCAAGTGACATTGTTCCTCTCCCTTTCTCACCTCTTCTCTCTAAATCCCCATTATTAGATCTCCTTAGCTTCTTCTCTACATATTTTATCTCCTCTCATCAGCTTTTTAAAATTCTGCACTGCAATTTTTTGCCTCACTTCAGAGAGTGTTTCACACCAGAGGCAGTCCACTGGTGAGCCGGGTAAGGAAGGGGTCTCTTCATCTCCAGCAGTGGCAGGTGGGGGAAAGGGGCAGTTTGGAGAGAGTTACCATCAGCCATCTTTCACCCTGTCACACGAATGATGACAGCAAACCTTTGTGAGAATACCACTTTTATTTCTGATGCTGCTCCGGTCTGCTTTTCTTTTTTAGAGACAAGGTTTCACTGTGTTGCCCAGGCTGGAGTGCAGTGGCATGATCATGCTTCACTGCAGCCTTGACCTCCCAGGTTCAAGCAATCCTCCCACCCCAGCCTCTTGAGTAGCTGGGATGCACCACCAGGGATGCACCACCATGCCCAGCTAATTTATTTTATTTTATTTTTTATTTTTGTAGAGATGGGGGTTTTGCTATGTTTCCTAGACTGGTTTTGCACTCCTGGGCTCAAGTGATCCTCACACCTCAGCCTCCCAAAGTGCTGATCTATGCCCTTTCTAATCTTCCCCATAACCCTGAGAATTAGGTACTTAAAGAAATCAATGTAGAGTTATGTAGCTCCACAGGCTTTCCCCTCACACCCTCTTCCTTTCCTCATCCCACACTACCTCTCACCATATCTTCTAGCTAAACTATGAGTTCCTCAATGCCAGGTGCCACGTCTTACTCATCATTTTAATCCTGGAGCCTAATCACAGAACTAGGTATGTAAGAAGTATTTGAACAAAAAGCAACACTCTCGGCTGGGTGTGGTGGCTCACACCTGTAATCCCAGCACTTTGGGAGGCTGAGGCAGGCGGATCACGAGGTTGGGAGATCGAGATCAGCCTGGCCAACATGGTGAAATCCCCTTCCCTACAAAAAATACAAAAATTAGCTGGGCCTGGTGCCAGGCCCCTGTGGAAGGTGGAGGCAGAAGAATCGCTGGAAACCAGTAGGTGGAGGTTGCAGTGAGCCAAGATCTCAGCATTGCCCTCCAGCCTGGGCAGCAAGAGTGAAACTCCATCTCCAAGAAGAAAGCAATGCTCTCATCACACCTTCAGCACAACTCCAGAGGAAGTCAACACTGGTACCACCCCACCCCACCTGTGACAGTCATGATCTTTCTGGCCCTCCATTACCGAAACCACAATGTTCATACCTATCTGGGTTCTTAGAATTCTCACGCAGAGAGCTGGGTGGGCTGTTGTACACATCTAGTCTAAACCCTTACTTTATTCATGAGGAAACGGGGCCTAGAGAGGTCAGCCATCTGGCCAATGACCTTGTCCAGTGCTTGGTTCATTATATTCCATGGCTTCTCCTTGCTAAAGAGGAGTTGCAAACACAAAGCAGGAAGTTGGCACTGACATTCTTCAGGTGTTTTTTTTAGGTGCCAGCTTGGACCTAGTCCCAGCAAGCCATATGGCTTACTGATTATCTTTTTACATAATTTTCCAGTAAGTTTTATGCTTTATCGCTGAACTCAGAATGGATTGAGCCCAAATTCTTCTTCAATTCAGGGATGGCCATTTGACCTCCAAATGCTTTTCTTTACCCATCAAAAAAAGGAAAGAGCACTGACCCTGGGAATAAGGAAGAAGATCTGGGTTCTGGTTCTGACTCTGATATTTGGTCTCAGGCAATTTCCCAAACATCTGACAGCCAACTTTGAGTCAAGGGCTCCCTGATGGTCTTCCCTGGACTGCATCAATAATTTGTCTACCCAACCTTCCCTTTCTCCCCTTTGCTCATGGGCTGATGACTCCCCACCTCTTGCCTGGATCTCCACCCTGCCGCCTTGTCCCAGGTGCTTCCGTTAATAAAACCCTTGCATATTTAATCCCATCTTGTCCTCTGCTTCTCAGAGGACCCAAATTAACAACCTACTTTTTCAGACATATTTTTTCATTATTCAAATTGGTCTCATTAGAGTCCCTCAATCATGCAGCCATGTCCCTTTGGGCCCAGAATTCACTTTCATCCAACCCATATTTACCAGCCTGCTCATCTTGTGCCAGGCACTGTGCTAGGTGCTAATAGTCACAGAGGTGAACAAGCCAGACCTGGTTTCCTGGAATCTACATTCTGGTGCAATGTTCTTCTGCCTTTTTCCCTTCTTATCAGTCCTACTTCTTCTTCAAGAGCCCCACTGACTTCCTCCTAACTCTACTCAAATCATCGCAGCCCAGAATCACATGGCGTCTGCAGAACTTCCCTAGCTCTCATCATTTGTATTGCTCTTTTGGTACTTATAATTCTTTATGTTATATTTTGTGTTTATGTGTTACCTAAGCAGCTTGATTTTTAAATGTTTGAGAATAGGAGCAGTCTTTTATATTTTTGTGTGCTAAAGCAAATTGGTGTGCAATAAAAATGATATTTATCGTGTATTGGTTGCTTATTATTTTCCAGGGAAAGAAATTTTCAAAACCATGGGAGTAGGTAAGTTTATTAATCTTGTCTTTTATTTGCTATATTTGGATGCTTTGACATCTCGGGTTTTGCTGACCCTGGAGGAACTTCTCCCAGAGATAACCAATCCCTAGAGGTGGTAAACAACTTGCTCTCTAGTGTGTTCTTCAAATACAAACCAAGACAGAGCCCGCACCCCAACCATCTGCTTAATGGGGCTGTCATACTCCATTATCTATTAATCACCACAGGAGCAGGTATTGGGTAACTACAGACACTCCCTATGCCTCCTACGCCTCAGAGCCTGCTGAAGTTATTCAAATTATCCAATCCTAAGACTGCCCCCACCACCTCGCCCATGCATTGCCCACAGTTATTCCCTTTCCCTCTGCCTCCCGACCAACCCTGAGGCTTCCCTGTGTGCCCCACCCCTACCCCATGCTATGGTGTGCCCCCTCTCCTGGTAACGGTGAGAAACAAACTATCTCTTCAATGGCAGTCACCTCCTGATCTATCCATCTTAACTGTACCGCGAGTTTTCTATGAATACACTGTAATTTAAAGCAGTCAGGAAGTTATCAGATTTTTTTAAGGGGGAAGTTGCATGGAAAAACTTAAATAATATTGTTTTATATTTGGAAAAAATAGTCAATTGTTCTGAAACATCAAATAAAGTAAAATCTGGCTTCCTTTTCCTGGTAGGTAGAATATCTGATTCTGCCATGATTCTCTTCCAAGGTCAGCAGTGGAGGAAATACGTGATGAGGAAGGAAAGAGACTTTTGTGTTGGGCTGAAGGGAGCCATATTAGTTAGGATAGGACTAGGATGTTATAACAAAGGTATATTAGTCCTTTCTTGCATTGCTTTAAAGAAATACCTGAGGCTGGGTAATTTCTAAAGAAAAGAGGTTTAATTGGCTCACAGTTCTGTAGGCTGTACAGGAGGCGTGGTGCTGGCATCTGCTTCTGATGAGGGCCTCAGGAAGCTTTCAAGCATGGCAGAAGGCAATTGTGAACCAGAACATCACATGGCCAGAGAGGGAGCAAGAGAGGAGGTAGCGAGAGGGCCACACTCTTTTAAACAACCAGATCTCATGTGAACTGAATGGAAATTCACGCATCACTAAGGGGATACCACTAAGTCATTAATTAGGGATCTGCCCCCATGATCCCAACACCTCCCACCAGGCCCCACCTCCAATACTGAGGGTTACATTTCAACATGAGATTTAGAGGGGACAACCCTCCAAACTGTGTCAAAAGGAGTACAACAATTAACCTGGACCTTAAAAAAGCTAGTTCATTGCTTTCCCATGTAACAGTGGGAGGTGTTAGTGAGTAGTCAAGGTTGTTAGGAGCCCTGCTCCATACAATCATTGAGGCCTTTGGGGCCTTCCACTCATCTGCATGACTGAGTCTGGGCGCCATTGGTTCTAGCCAGGCAAGGGGAAAGAGCATAGAGGAGACACATCCAGTGTCATAGCCAGTAGCTCAAAATGGCCTACATAGTGTTCACTCACATTCTATTGGTAAGAACTTAGTACCAGGGCCACATACAACTGCAAGACAGCTACCCTTCAGTTACCATGGAAGGAGAGAAAACTGACTTGGAGGAGAGTGGCACTCTGTTACAGCACCATAGGCTGCAAAAGCCTGAGAAATACAGTCTTGCACGCATCTTACGAGGTTTTATTATTTTCATTTGACAGCTGGGGACACTGAAGCTCAGACTGGTAAAGTAATTAATTAATCCAAGGTCATACCTGTAGTTCAAAGTGGAACTGGAATCTGAAGTCAAGACTACAGGATTTTAAAGCATCTTTTCCTTGTATTTTCTTAAATAGTACTCTGCATTCCTTTCTGTTCTTACTAACATTCTTCAGTTTAAACATTACTTATCTCTTTTAGTTTGAGTCATGTGTTTATTTTGTTCTTTTTCCTTCTTAAACCTACAGTTTACAAAATGTGCCCATCTATATTGATTGCGTTTTCGTTCAGCTTACATCTCCCTTTATTTAACTTCCCTCATGTTCATTTTTCTTGCATTTGGTCACTCTTCTTTCACATCTAAATTATCATAATTCAAACATTGTTTTTCTGATCTATTCAGTGTTTATGTCATTGTTTGTTTTTCTTTCCTCACCTTTTTAATAACTATTCCTGTGGAAATATGAATACTTTTGGTCTGAGTTAGCCTATCTTGATGTCAATCAATTAATAAAGTTCAGGAAATAATAAAGTTACCTTGAGTTTCCAAAACAATGTTTGCATGGGAAATACCAAGCCATTTTATTAAATACACTTGAAGTATTGTATTAACTCTTTTTAAGTTCAGTGTACAAAACAAGATGTTATATAGTAAGGTTGCTGATAATCACAAAGTAAGTACCTAGAAACAGCTAAATTCTAAGCCATGACGTCATTGTTCCCAAGTAATAAGGGAAGAAAGGTAACTTGAAAGTGCAGGAGCCAACATGATAAATAGTAACATTATTTCCTGGTTTTTACTATGTAAATTTCAATATACTTGGGCTTTAGCCTGGAAAGTGTTTATAGAAATTAATTATATCAGATTAACAAAGGGAAAATCAATTAGATTTCTAAATTACTAATTTCAAGAGAACATTCCAAATAATACGAGAAGTTAAAAATTAATTTTTCTCTTACAAGTAGATCTCTGCAGCTACTGTCCTAAAACTTCAAAAGTTTGTGTAGTCAGAAGAAAGAAATTAAATACTATTTAATGCCCCAATAGAGCAAATATTTTCTTGCATCTTTTGTCTATAGTTCTAGTAGTCATGGAAAATGGAGGATGCATTTTCTTTAAAAAAAAAAAAAAAGTCATAGAAAACCTAATAGATGAATGACACTCATCAAAGCATCAATTAGGAAGCAAATGTGGATGAGCTCTATAGCCAGAGGGAGTGTGAAATCCAGCTGTGTTCTTCAGAGGAGGCTAACTGCTGTGACAATCAGCCCCAGCACTCCAGTGTTCCATTTTTCGTTTGTGAAATAGCACAATGTGAGTGTTCCTGGACAGGTGGCCCTCTGTATGGCTCTTTCCAAGCAATGACTCGGGACCCAGGCTCCTTCAATCTCGTATTTCCGCCATCACCTAGGGCATCAGAGTACTCTGACTTCCAGCTTCGCAGATAACAAGGAAACAAGAGTGGAGGATTTGGGAGGAAGATAGTCAACAGACCAACACCCGGGGGCAAGACTGGGAAACTGACTCTGGTTCTACGTCCTGGAAGAAAAGGAAACAGGATAGTAATTACTGCCATGCCAGCATCTCTCCTCCAACACAATACAAAGCAACTCATTTTCAAAGTAGCTCCATTTATACCCATTTTTGTAGGGGAGTGCAATGGTTAATTTCGCATCAACTTGACTGGGCTAAGGGATGCCCAGATAACTGGTGAAACATTATTTCTGTGTGTATCTGGAAGAGATTAGCATTTGAATTGGTGACTGAGAAAAGAAGATCACCCTCACCAAAGTGGGTAGGTGTCATCCAATCCATTGAGGGCCTGAATAGAACAAAAAGGGAGAAGAAGGGGGAACTTGCTCTCTCTGTCTGAGCTGAGACATCCATCTTCTCCTGCCTTCAGACATGGAAGCTCCTGGTTCTCAGGCTTTTGGACTCAGAATGTGACTTATATCATCAGCACCCGTGGCTCTAAGGCTTTCAGATTCAGAGTAAATTATACCTCCAGCTTGCCTGGTTCTCACAGCACTTCTTGGCCTCCATAACGGCACGTGCCAATTCTTTTATATACACATAAAATGAGAATTATTACTCCAAAGGAAGATTATCTTGTGTGGGCCTAATCAGGTGAGACCATTAAAAGAGGGTCTAAGAGTCAGAGACAGAACTCAGAGAGATTTGAAGTAGCAAAAGACACTCTCTGTTGTCCTTGAAGACATGTTGTTTTGAATATTTCAAATATTTCAAATCCCTTCATAAATGTACATAATTGTCTATGACATTTATAAACAAAGTGTAGCTTTCCAATTTATTTTGTACAGATGGAAGGATCAACAACTAATTCAATGCTGCACAGGTAGCCACATTTCATCATCTGTGTATTTGCAGATGTGTCCAGGTGGCAGCTTGGCAGCTCCACTGTCCCCTGTAGCTGCTGCTGCTTCTTTTTTTTTTTTTTTTTTTTTTTTTTTTGAGAGGGAGTCTTGCTCTGTCACCTAGAGAGGAGCTCACTGCAACCTCCACCTCCTGAGTCCAAGTAGCTCTAGTGCCTCAGCCTCCTGAATAGCTGGGACTAAAGGTGTGCACCACCACACCCGGCTAATTTTTGTATTCTTAATAGAGAGGGGGTTTCACCATGTTGGCCAGGCTGATCTCAAACTCCTGACCTCAAGTGATCCACCTGCCTCAACCTCCCAAAGTGCTGGGATTACAGGCGTGAGCCACCACGCCCACTCCCCACCCTCCCCGTAGCTCTTCTCAGGGTTTTCACACCAGCATGGCTACCTAGCAATAAAGTCTGACCATTAGGATTCTGTGGTTTGCAGCACAGATACCATTCCTTCCACGCAGTATTCTAAAACATGAAGAACCATTTAACATGGAATCTTTTGAAATCCCAAAGCCACAGTGATCTTTTAAATTCACAAATCCGATCATGTCACTTACCTGCTTAAAATTACCCAATGACACACCATTGTCTACACCATGACGCTCAATCAATGCCCTGACATTCTAGCCCCTGCGTCCCTGTCTAGCTTCATCTCTGGCCCCTCTCCATACACAGGCTCTCGAATCTACTTGTTGTGTTATCTCCTACCTGAGTGCCTCAGCTCCTCTGGCCTTCCTCTTCTTTGAACTAGCTTCTAGTTGTCCTTGAGAAATTCAACTGCCATCTCTTTTTGCATTCATTATTTGTTCCCATTATTTGACTCTTATACGAGTATCACTCAATTCCAAATTATTCAGTTTCTGAGATTGAATGGTGAAGGCTTAGATAGTGAGTTTGGGTAGCAAGGGATACTTATATTATCTAAATATATTTGGTTCCTGAGTTTCAAATAGCAAGTATTAAGTGTATGGATAGTGAGGACCCTGAGCAGTATGTTAATATAAATAAATGCACACACATAGACACACACACACACACACACATCTAATCAGTTCCTGATATTGGATAGCAAGGCTACCTGATTATAGTTTTATTTCACAACTTACTTTTCGTGTATATACATGATATACAGAGGCAGCATAGTCTATAGCGTTAATGGCATAGGGTCTTCAGCATGACTGCCCAGGTTGAAATCCCACCTCTACTGTTTACCAGCCTACCTCTCTTCCTCACTTTCCATAGTTGTAAAATGGAAAAATAATAGGGCCAATCTCATTAACTTGAGAGGATTAAATGAGTTAATACATATAAAGTATTTACAATTGTACATGGCTCATGCAAAACACTCCCTAAGTATTGGCTGTTAGCGGTAGTCATAGTAATTGTTGTGCTATTTATGCCTTGGTTTGTTCCAAAAAGAATGTAAGGTAGCGTGTGTAAATGTGTGTGTGTGCGTGTGCATTTTACTCCTCGATTAGCTTGCATGCTCCCTAGGGGCAGCAGCAGTGGCCTGTAATTTCTTTGTGTATTTTTAAAATGGCTAGCACAGTGCCAAGTATATGGTGAGTGCCCAATAAATATTAATTCCTCCTCCTCCTTTCTCCTTAAAATACACACTATGCTAGTCTCTGTTTTCTCCCTCTATGCTGAGCACCATGCTTGGCTCAATGGTATACGTGTGTTGCTTGGTTGGACTGTTGTTGATTGCCACAGGTTGTCAAGCCCTACAGAAGTGCCTCAGCCTTGGATGGATATTCACTGACCCATTCAACAATCTTGTCCACCATTTTGTCTGCAGATTGAGTGTGCAGTGTTAATGAGCTTTGACAAGACAGAAGAGAACAGGTTCACAATAACAACTGAAAATTTAACCCTTTTGATATGGTTGGGATATTTCTTCCCTCCAAATCTCATGTTGAAATGTGATTTCCCAATGTTGGAGATGAGGCCTAGTGGGAGGTGTTGGGCCATGGACGTGGATCCCTCATGAATGACTTGGTGCTTTCCCCAAGGTAGTCAGTGGTAAGAAGTTCAGCTGAGATCTTGTTGCATAAAAAAGTGTGGCATCCCCCTCTCCATTCTCTTGTGCCCTCTGTCTCCACATGACACACTTGCTTTCCCTTCATCTTCCTCCATGAGTAAAAGCTTCCTGAGGCCTACCCTGAACCAAAGCAGATGCTGATGCCATGCTTCTACAGCCTCCAGGCCATGAGACAAATAAACTTCAAAAAACAAATTACCCAGTCTCTGGTATTCTTTTATAGCAACACAAAATGGACTAACACACTCTCTATTCTTAATGGGGAGAAAAGCTAGAATTGTAGTGAAATGAAATGTTTGTAAAGAAGATCATGACTGACTTCCATTTAAAAATGTTTTTTACATTTAAAAATATGTGAAGTTCAGCTGGCCACAGTGGCTCATGCCTGTAATCCCAGCACTTTGAGAGGCTAAGACGGGCAGGTTACCTGAGGTCAAGAGTTCAAGTACAGCCTGATCAACATGGCGAAACCCCCTCTCTATTAAAAATACAAAAATTAGCTGGGCATGGTGGTGTGTGACTGTAATCTCAGCTACTCAAGAGGCTGAGGCAGGAGAATTGCTTGAACCCAGGAGGCAGAGGCTGCAATGAGCCAAGATCATGCCGCTGCACTCCAGCCTGGGTGACAGAGAAAGACTCTGTCTCAAAAAACTAAAATATAAAAAAAAAAAAAATGTGAAATTCAGTATGCCTGATGATGCTGCCAGAAAACAGAAAGCTAGCCTGAGTAGACCTTCAGTTCTACCTTTTCTTAAAGTATGTCCTATGGAAGCTTAATGCTGAATTAAAGTCTCCTAGAAACCTTATTATTAGGGGATTTGGGTCAGGGACAACAGTTGTTCTTCACGACCTTCTTTTGTAACCTCCTAAAGAATGCTATCTATCATCTCACAAGTTTTACAAGGCCTGTTTTGTCCTTTATAGTATCTCCCATGGCCCATTCAAGGGAAAAGGAAGCTCTTGCTCAAAGAAAGTTTGTGCACTGTGCAAATGCAGTGATATCATTTTTCATCAGGCTGAACTAAACAGCACACAACAAAACCAAGAACCTACACCACTGCTTATGCACTTACGTGCTAATATAAACTCTATAGATTTATAGTCCCTGATGTGTACAACATCCCTTATGTATTAGTCTGTTCTCATGCTGCTAATAAAGATATACCTGAGACTGGGTAATTTATAAAGGAAAGAGGTTTAATGGACTCACAGTTCCGCAGGGCTCGGGAGGCCTCAGGAAACTTACAGTCATGGCAGAAGGGGAAGCAAACATGTTCTTCTTCACATGGCGGCAGCAAGGAGAAGTACAGAGTAAAGGGGGGAAAAGATCCTACAAACCATCAGATCTCGTGAGAACTCACTCACTATAATGTGAACAGCACGGAGATAACCACCCCCATGATTCAATTACCTCCCACCGAGTCCCTTTCACAACACGTTGGGATTATGGGATCTACAATTCAAGAGGAGATTTCGGTGGGGACACAGCCAAACCATATCACCTTACATGTGTGAATTATCCTGTTTGCTTCTAAAGAGAACAGTCGTAACTACAATCTCTCCACTATTTTACATCTAGGTGGATCTTAAGGTGACAAGATTTTACTCCTCTTCACAATTTGTATGATGGGACAATAAGCAGGAGAGGAGAAGAAGGCAAAGGAGCATATAAAAATAAATGACCTGTTTTTTACTATGTCCCCTTTCTCAGTAGAATATGGAAACTTCCTGTGTGGGTCTTTTTACTGCTGCTCCTAGACTTTCAAAGCTGTCCCAGCCAAGTCACAGGCAAAGAGAAGAAAGAGGCCGGACTGAAAACCACAGCAATTTCCTGGGAAGAGAGTGCCCCCGGATGGGCCATTGATCTTCATTGTTCCTGCTAGACAAATAGACTTCTCAACATCAAATAAAATTTTACTTGATGAAGATTTGTTTGGAAGGATGCTTTGTTTATGTTTCTTTACCCTTTTAGATATTACCTACAATTTCTGAGCACATGTGCCAAGATAAAAGAACTTAACAAGCAAACAAAAAGGGTGTTTTGTTCTGTAGGGAGAGGTTCTGAAAAATCCGAGAACGTAAGACAGGTTTGTATACTGGCCGAACAACATGGAGTGGCTACACTGGTTGTGTTTCTAAATTCTTTGAAACAGGCAGAGTTACTAATTTGTCTTATCAGATGCTCAGCATGAGAAATCTAAACCAAATTATCCTATCACATGAAGTACTCTTCCCTTAAGAATCAATTAAGCATTGGAAAAATGAGAATTCTTACCTCTGCAGAAATGCTACTGTGTGGTTAGCTAAAACTAGGACTATGTAAGCAAAACAGAGAGTGTATTAGGACTATGATTTGTGTACAAATCACAAAACTGATCATTCCAAAGAGAATGATAGAACAAAGGTGGCCTGGAAGTTTCTGAACTAGCATTGTAACCCAATGAGTCAGTTAGTGTATCCCTCAATTCAGCTGTATTAATTTATCTCCAATACTGTCACCCTACTAGTTCCTGTCTTGCAGTGAAAAATAGCAGATCTGTGAGTCCAGGAGCTGGCTCAGGTTGGGGTTCACTGCTAGAATCACCGAGGCTGCTTTTGATAATAAACTCTATCTTGAGGCTGCAAAGCAGGTCATAGGAGAACAAGTGAATTGAATATTGTTCATGAACTTTTATCATTTAATAGGGCTTCACTATAGAAAAAGTAAAAAATACAAATAAGAATAACGTAAAATTTTTTACTTTTAAAAACTTTCCATTGCCAAGAAGAAATCCTCTCCACTTTTAATATGTATTATATCCATCTGGATTTTCTTTATAGTGTAAATATGGTGAAAGTATGTGACTCAAGCCTTGATTCCAAAGTCAGCTAATGTGTTAGACCATTTTCATGCTGCTGATAAAGACATACCCAAGACTGGGTAATTCATAAAGAAAAAGAGGTTTGGCCGGGCGTGAAGGCTCACACCTGTAATCCCAGTAATTTGGGAGGCAGAGGCAGGTGGATCACCTGAGTTCAGGAGTTCGAGACCAGCCTGACCAACATGGAGAAACCCCATCTCTACCATAAATACAAAATTAGCTGGGTGTGGTGGCGCATGCCTGTAATCCCACCTACTCAGGAGGCTGAGGCAGGAGAATTGCTTGAACCCAGGAGGTGGAGGTTGCGGTGAGCCAAGATCGCACCATTGCACACCAGCTTGGGCAACAAGCGCAAAACTCCGTCTCAAAAAAAAAAAAAGGTTTAATGAACTCACGGATCCATGTGGCTGGGGAGGTTTTACAATCATGGCAGAAAGGCACATGTACAGAGTAAAGGGGGGAAAAGTTTTACATGGCCGTAGGCAAAAAAGAATGAGAGCCAAGGCCAGGCGCGACGATTCACGCCTGTAATCCCAGCACTTTGGGAGACCGAGGCAGGCAGATGATGAGGTCAGGAGATCAAGACCATCCTGGCTAACACGGTGAAACCCTGTCTCTACTAAAAAAATACAAAAAATTAGCCTGGCATGTTGGCGGGTGCCTGTAGTCCCAGCTACTCAGGAAGCTGAGGAGGGAGAATGGTGTGAACCCGGGAAGCGGAGCTTGCAGTAGAGCCGAGATATCGCACCACTGCTCTCCAGCCTGGGCAACAGAGCCAGACTACGTCTCAAAAAAAAAAAAAAGAGAGAGCCAAGTGAAAGGGGTTTTCCCTTATAAAACCATCAGATCTCATGAGACTTATTCACTATGACAAGAACTATGTATGGGGGAAACTACCCCCATTATTCAACTATCTCCTACCAGGTCCCTCCCACAACACATGGTAATTACAGGAGCTATAAATCAAGAGGGGATTTGGGTGGGGACACAGCCAAACCATATCAGCTAATAAGGAGGGGAAACTTACAAATTATCACTGAACTGCCCTTAAATCACTCATAAGATTCAGTATACACAGTTTTGTGTTTATAACCCTGGAGAGTGCTTCTTATATATAAAAAGTTTTGAGAATTGCTCAACTAGACTAAACGAAGAAACAAAAGTAATTATCTTAAAATAACCTGGGAGGCAGGGAAAACTCCAAGTAGTTCTGCTTCCTGGTAGTATTTAATCTGTCACGTTTTAATATTAAGCAGCTATAACCTTAATACCTATTAATAGATGTGTTTAATGGATGGATTAAACAAGATAATGATGTCACACCTTACTGGAATTAAATTCTAAAGTTGGTGCCTAAGAAACACCTAGGATGAAATTCCTATCTCATTCTCTTCTTTCTCTGTGTGCGTGTGTCAGCGGCAGTGCACATGCACGTGCATGTGCGCACACACACACGTGGAAAACTCAAATCATACGTGCTGTTTTGGAGGCCACTTTTTCCACTTAGCAAGATATTTAGCCATTTTTCCACAACAATGAAATATTCTAAAACACATTTTCTAAGTATGGTTACTGTTCAAAATTGCTTTCACACAATTACATTTTTGTTGCTTGTTTTGGAGAATGTGACTTATCTATATGAACTTTGCAAATAATGTGCACCATAAATTACTGGATGGGCCCTCTTTGGGACCTGAAAATCCAAAGAAACTACATGCCGGGGACCTGAGGCTGAAGGGCCTGTGTTTTTGTAGTGAGCTCTCAGAAGCAAAGGAGGGGACATCACAACCCAAGCCTTACAATGACTAATTCTTTTTTTTAACTTTTAAGTTCAAGGGTACATGTGCAGGATGTGCAGTTTTATTACACAGGTAAACATGTGTCATGCAATGGGGCGAGGTGGGCAGTTTGTTGTACAGATTATTTCATCACCTGGGTGTTAAGCCTAGTACCCATTAGTTATTTTTCCTGATGCTCTCCCTCTTACCACCTTCCACCTTCCACTTTCCTATAGGCCCCAGTGTGTGTTGTTCCCTTCTATGTGTTCTCATCATTTAGCTCCCACTTATAAGTGAGAACATGCGGTATTTGGTTTTCTCTCCCTGCATTAGTTTGCTCAAGATAATGGCCTCCAGGTCTATCCATGATGTTGATTAATTCTGTTGTTAATTTCTCACCATGGTCCAAGACATTTCATTTTCCAGCCATTTATTAATTATACTGTTTCTCCATGAAAGTGATTTTGCAGCCTTTAAAGTACAAGGTAATTGCTAGAAAAAAACAAGCTAAATGAGACTGGACTAGAAGGAGAAAAGCTGAAGGCAGACAGACAAGACATCTGTAGAAATTTCAGGAATGGCAAGGGAGACATTAGTGATAGGGACAGGTGCAGAGAAATTCTAGGCAAACAGGCAGGTCCCCAGCAAAACCCCATCCTCATGCTAAAAAGTCTGCACCTGTGGCCCAAAGTGAGAACTTTTATCCCTGTTTTCCCACTCAAATGTTGCCTTTTTCTAAACTACCCATGGCCCCACCCCACCCCATCCTGTGCCTATAAAAACCCCAGACTCAGCCAGTATGCAGGAACTATGGCTGGATATTGGAGAGAAGGGGCTTGACTTCAGAGAGAGAACTTGATGGTGTAACTTCAGAGAAGAACCTGGCCAGAGACAGCCAGACCTCAGGGGAAGATTACCTTCCCGCACCATCCCCTTTTTAGTCTTCCTTCCTGCTAAGAGTCACTTTCATTGGCAATAAAATCTCCCTGCATTTACCATCCTTCGATTCGTTCGTGCAACTTCATTTTTCCTAGATGCCAGATAAGACCTTGGGAGACACAAGCGTGGATACAAAAGGCTGTCACACTGGCCCTTCGCTTTCACTGGTGGAGGGCAGCTGCCTCACATGAAAAGGCAAAGGGCCCAATGAGCTGTTAACATTTAAGCCATCCAAAGATGGCAGAGCTAAAAGAGCACTGTAACACTCCCTCTGAGGCTTTGGGGGTTGCAGACACGCCTCCCTGGATGCTGCTGTGGGGCTTTCATGGAGTTTGCTCCTGCTGGCGCTAAAGCATCCTGCCAGTTCCTGCACCTTCTCATCTGTTTGCTCCCTCCTGCAAGGGCTGGAATGCAGCAGGTCTAAGTGAGTGGAGTGTGATCCCACCAGCACCGAAGCAGCTGACTGATTCCAGCAATCATCTACTCCAGTTGCCACACTTGTTTGATCATGTGCTCCCTCCCATGAGGAGTTGAGAGTGGTAGGATGAGTAAATGAAGCACCCCTGTCACAAGTCCTTCGAAAGGGTCAGGGAAATATCCTGCTTAATTAGTAGTGATGTTAAAGAAAGGACTGTGTGAAAGTGTCAAATTTGAAGACTGTAGGAGAGGAAGAATTATCAGGGGTTGGTGATCAACTAAAGATCAGTAGAATCTGGACATCAGCCATGAAATGTCAGTGTCATGACATGTCCCATCCTTCCAATCCACGGTCTGTGGAAGTCAAAAGCTCACACCTGGATTCTGTCCATTCTCAAGAGCTGCATTCCCCTGGCCTCTTCTCCTCTGTGACCTCTTTCTTTCTCATGAGCTGCATCTGTTCACACCAGACAAACTCCCAGTGGATAACTCATTGCTCTCTTTGATTTCCCAAACTAGCTCCCATGCAGCCCACATTTATGAATTCCATAAATATGGCAGATGTTATAGGCTTGGTTGATCCAGCACCATGCCTTCTCCTTTGCCTGCATCTATTAAAGAAGATGTAAAAGCTAAATTATTTCCTTTCATCCCTTGTATTCAAGGAGGTCATGTGATGCAAGTAGAAACTTGGTAAGGATGTTTCTGGGAAAGACCTAACTATCTTTAAGCTAGTTAATTCTTAAAGAAGAACATGGCCATTGTTGGCACCTTTTTCCTCACTTTCCTTCTCCCTGCCTTGAAATATAAACTTAATGTGTGAGCCCATAGCAACTACCATAAGACCATAATGTGGCAAGCATGAGCACAAAAGCCAACAGAACAAGGATGATAAAGTGGAAATATAGACAGTGTCTTGGTCCCTGATAGTATCATTGAACAGCTGAATCCATACCAACCACTACACAGCTCTGACTTTAAATAAACTCCCACTTATGTAAGAGACCATGAGTCTAGTATTCTATTACTTGCAGCCTAATATGCTCCTAACAAATAAAGAACGGTTTGTTGTGATACTTTAGAGGTCCCAGGGAAGGTGAAAATTATGCAATCTTTCACTATCTTGCTTATCCCCTACTAATATGGTTTGGCTGTGTCCCCACCCAAATCCTATCTTGAATTCCCACATGTTGTGAGAGGATCCCGGTGGGAGGCTATTGAATCCAGGGGGCAAAGCTTTCCCATGATGTTCTCATGACCGTGAATAAGTCTCACAAGATCTGATGGTTTTAAAATGGGAAATTCCCTTTCACAAGCTCCTCTCTATGCCTGCTGCCATCCACATAAGATGTGACCTTCCCCTCCTTGCCTTCCACCGTGATTGTGAGGCTTCCTTAGCCACATGGAACTGTAAGTCCAGTAAACCTCTTTCTTTTGTATATTGCCCAGTCTCAGGTATGTCTTTATCAGCAGCTTCAAAATGGATTAATACAGTAAATTGGTACCAGTAGAGTGGGGCACTGCTGAAAAGATACCCAAAAATGTGGAAGTGACTTTGGAACTGGGTAACAGGCAGAGGTCAGAACAGTTTGGAGGGCTCAGAAGAAGATAGGAAAATGTGAGAAAGTTTGGAACTTCCTTGAGACTTGTTGAATGGCTTTAACCAAAAGCCTGATAATAACATGGACAATAAGGCCCAGGCTGAGGTGGTCTCACATGGAGATGAGGAACTTGTTAGGAACTGGAGCAAAGACGACTCTTGTTATGTTTTAGCACAGACTGGGCATTTTGCCTTTGCCGTAGAGATTTGTGGAACTTTGAACTTGAGAGAGATGATTTACGGTATCTGATAGAAGAAATTTCTAAGCAGCAAAGCATTCAAGGGGTGACTTGGGTGCTGTGAACGGCATTTGGTTTTGAAAGGGAAACAGAACATAAAAGTTAATAAAATTTGCAGCCTGATGATGTGATAGAAAAGAAAATCTCATTTTCTGAGGAGAAATTCAACCCTGCTAAAGAAATTTGCATAAGTAATGAGGAGCTGAATGTTAATCCCCAACACCACAGGGAAAATGTCTCCAGAGCACATCAGAGGTCTTCATGGCAGCCCCTCCCATCATAGACCCAGAGGCCTAGGAGGAAAAAGTGGTTTTGTGGGCCAGACGCAGGTTCCCCCTGCTATGTGCAGCCTAGGGACTTGGTGCCCTGCATCCCAGCCACTACGGCCATGGCTGAAAGGGGCCAACATAGAGCTTGGGTCATGGCTTCAGAGGGTGTAAGCTTCTGAAGCCATGGCAGCTTCCACATGGCAACTTGGCAGCTTCCACATGGTGTTGAGCCTGTGAGTACACAGATGTCAAGAACTGGGATTTGGGAACTTCCGCCTAGATTTCAGAGGATGTGTGGAAACCCCTGGATATCCAGGCTGTAGTTTGCTGCAGGGTCAGGGCTCTCATGGAGAACCTCTACTAGGGCATGCAGAAGGGAAAACTGGGGTTGGAGCCCCCACATAGAGTCCCTTCTGGTGCACCACCTAGTGGAGCTGTGAGAAGAGGGCCAACATCCTCCAGAATGATAGGTCCACTGACAGCTTGTACCATGCACCTGGAAGAGCCACAAACAATGCCAGCGTGTGAAGGCAGCTGGGAGGGAGGCTGTACCCTGAAAAGCCACAGGGGTGGAGCTGCCCAAGACCATGGGAACCCACCTCTTATATCAGCGTGACATGGATGTGAGACATGGTGTCAAAGGAGATTATTTTGGATCTTTAAGACTTAACTGCCCCGCTGGATTTTGGACTTGCATGGGGCCTGTAGCCCCTTCGTTTTGGCCAAATTGTCCCATTTGGAATGTATGTATTTACCAAGTGCCTGTACCCACATTGTATCTAGGAAGCAACTAACCTGCTTTTGATTTTACAGGCTTATAGGAGGAAGCAACTTGCCTTGTCTCAAATGAGTCTTTGGACTGTGGACTTTTGAGTTAATGTTGAAATGAGTTAAGACTTTGGGGGACTGTTGGGAAGGCATGATTTGTTTTGAAATGTGAGGATGTGAGATTTGGGAGGAGCTAAGGGCTGAATGATTTGGCTGTGTCCCAACCAAATCTCATCTTGGATTCCCACATGTTGTGGGAGGGACCTGTTGGGAGGTGATTGAATCATGAGGGAAAGTCTTTCCCATGCTGTTCTTGTGACGGTGAATAAATCTCACAAGATCTGATGGTCTTAAAAAGAGTTTGTCCCCTGCACAAGCTCCTCCCTTTGCCTGCTGCCATCCGTGTAAAATGTGACTTGCTTCTCCTTGCTGTCTGCCATGATTGTGAGGCTTCCCCAGCCATGTGGAACTTTAGTCCAATTTTACCTATTTCTTTTGTAAATTGCCCAATCTCGGGTATGTCTTTGTCAGCTACATGAAAATGGACTAATACACCTACTCTCTCTATGCTCTCTTCATTTTTCTCTCTTTCATTTCCCCATCTCCTCTGAAAAGCAAAGAAGAATTATCTCCTTGCTTTCCACAGAGCATTTGTGATCATGATGATCTTTTTTACTTAAATGTAACTTAGACATCTCTTCCTCCATTTCAAATATTTACCATTTTTTTCCCCAATGAACTCAGCTCTCCCTTTAAAAGAATTCTGATGCCAGGTGGTTCAGATAAAAATATCTTCTACTTTCCTACATGAAATAGAAAGCATTTCTAAAAAGGATACCAATGCTTGAAACCCTAGAGATTGAAAACAGGACAACACTGCCACTATTGATAAGTTAATTCTGCATAGCAGTGAGAATCGATGACAGTGTTGACTCTGTTGGAGTGGAGCATGCTGTGTATCAAAAGCTGAGAAATTGGACTTGCTCCCTCCAGCCAAGGAAGATCATTACTGTGGGGCTTATTCTGTAACTGCCCAATGGGTTCACCTTGCCAGCTGCCTAGACAGAGCTGATTTATCAAGACAGGGAAACTGCAATGAAGAAAGAGTAATTCACACAGAGCCGGCTGTGTGGGAGACCAGAGGAGTTTTATTGTTAATCAAATTAGTCTCCCTGAGCATTTAGGGATTGGAGTTTTTGAAGATAAATTGGTGAGTAGGGGCTCAGGAAGTAGGGAGTGCTGATTGGTCAGGTTAGAGATGAAATTGTAGGGGGTGTCAAAGTGAGGTTTTCTTGCTGTCTTCTGTTCCTGGGTGGGATCACAGAATTAGTTGACCCAGATTGCAGGTCTAGGTGGTGTCAGCTGATCCATCTAGTGTAGGGTCTGCAAAATATCTCACGGATCTTAGGTTTTACAATAGTGACATTATCCCCAGGAGCAATCTGGGGAGGTTCAGACTCTTGCAGCCAGAGGCTGCAAGACCCCTAAACTGTAATTTCTAATCTTGTAGTTAATTTGTTAGTCCTGCAAAGACAGAGTGGTCCCCAGGCAAGAAAAGGGTCTTTATGGGAAAGGGCTATTATCAACTTTGTTTCAGAGTCAAATCATAAACTAAATTATTTCCCAAGGTTAGTTCAGCCTATGCCCAGGAATGAACAAGGACAGCTTCAAGGTTAGAAGCAAGATGTAGTTGGTTAGGTCTGATCTCTTTCAATGTCATCATTTCCTCAGTTATAATTTTTGCAAAGGCAGTTTCAATTCAACTGAGCATGCTCCCAATATCTTGCACCTCCACTTTGAGATGATACTTAAATCCCAGATAAAGGCCGTCTGCCTCAACCAGCTGCACCTAAGACCCTGCCCTGAGCTTGATCAGCCGTGAAACGCTCACCAGATGTCATGTCAGGCCCCTATTGTCTCCGACAGGGATGGCACCATACCCTAGAGGCCAAATAAGAGACCTGGAAACAATGAATGAGAACCTCCATAAAGGGACAGCCCAGTGGTGGCAAGCTGGATAGTAGCATGATTACCATTTGTTAAAAGCATGTGCAGTTTATACAGCATTTTCATTTAGCACCCTCCTCTTAGCAACCTCCATTTAACCCAAAACAAAGGGCCTCAATCCCCTCAGTCTCTGGGTTGGCCATTCCTGGATTCCTTAGCTTGGAACTCCAAACACACATTCTTCTTAGATCCTAAAATCATTCTCAGGGTATGTTTAAATCATTGTTGTAAGGTGCATCTGCCATATACCAGGTAAAAACATGAGAATCTGTACCACACTGGACTGAGAAAGTTCCTGTGTTCAGCCAGCAGAGGTCGACTGACAAGACCATCTCAACCTTGGCTTGGAAGAGCTCAAGACAGTGGCTTCTTCAGAAATACAAATCTATGTGTTCTCCACTAAGCAGTAATTGAGATTCCTAGGAATAATTGAGAATGCACTTCCCGATGAATGAGGGAATATAGGGAACTTCACCTTAAAATTTGGCTCCCTGGTGTAAGGAATGAATTAAAGTCCCTTAGAGGTCAGCAAAAGCTGGAAGAGACTTTTTCCTCTAGCTACATAAAGACAGGACAGAACACCAAGGAGAACAATGGCTTTTCCTTTCCTTCTCTGTTATCTCATTATCTTTTGCAGAAAAGAAGATCAAGAATGTAACCGCACCTGAACAGACTCTTTCACAAGATAATAACTGTCACTCAGGCTCATTCTGTTTTCAAAGAGAACCATTTACAAGTTAATCTCCACTCCCATCCATTCATTCTCCCTAGTAATCATGCATTGCCCCTAAACAGAATTACCTATATTTCCCATCTCTCCCCTAGCCTCTGAAATAAGGCTGTATAAGTATCTGGGCCCTGTCGGGATTTGGGGGTGATATGGTTTGTATGTGTCCCCACCCAAATCTCAACTTGAATTGTAACTCCCACAATTCCCATGTGTTGTAGGAGGGACCTGGTGGGAGATTATTGAATCATGGGAGCGGGTCTTTCCAGTGTTGTTCTCATAATTGTGAATAAGTCTCATGAGATCTGATGGTATTAAAAAAAGGAGTTTCCCTACACAAACTCTCTCTTCTCTTGTCTGCCGCCATGTGAGATGTGTCTTTCACCTTCTGCCATGATTGTGGGGCCTCCCCAGGCAAGTGGAATTGTAAGTCCAATAAGCCTCTTTCTTTCGTAAATTACCCAGTCTCGTGTATGTCTTTATCAGCAGCTTCAAAATGGACTAATACAGTAAATTGGTACCAGTAGAGTGGGGCACTGCTAAAAAAATATCCGAAAATGTGGAAGCAACTTTGGAACTGAGTAACAGGCAGAGGTTGGAACAGTTTGGAGGGCGGAGAAGAAGACGGGAAAATGTGGGAAAGTTTGGAACTCCCTAGAGACTTATTGAATGTCTTTGACCAAAATGCTGATAATGATATGGACAATGAAATCCAGGCTGAGGTGCTCTCAGCTGGAATAAGGAACTTGTTAGGAACTGGAGCAAAGGTGACTGTTGTTATGTTTTAGCAAAGAGACTGGTGGCATCTTGCCCCTGCCCTAGCGATTTGTGGAACTTTGAACTTGAGAGAGATGATTTACGGTATGTGATAGAAGAAATTTCTAAGCGGCAAAGCATTCAAGAGGTGACTTGGGTGCTGTGAACGGCATTTGGTTTTGAAAGGGAAACAGAGCACAAAAGTTCAGAAAATTTGCAGCCTGACAATGCAATAGAAAAGAAAATCTCATTTTCTGAGAAGAAATTCAAGCCTGCTGCAGAAATTTGCATAAGTGATGAAAGGCTGAAGATTAATCCCCAAGACGATAAGGAAAATGTCTCCAGGGCATGTCAGTGGTCTTCATGGCAGTCAAGAAGGAAGCCCAGAGGGCTATGAGGAAAAAGTGGTTTGTGACTGGACCCAGGGTCCCATTGCTGTGTGCAGCCTAGGGACTTGGTGCCCTGCGTCCCAGCCACTCCAGCCATGTATGAAAAGGGGCCAATGTAGAGCTCAGGCCATGGTTTCAGAAGGTGCAAGCCTTAAACCTTGGCAGCTTCCATGTGGTGTTGAGCCTACCAGTGCACAGAAGTCAAGAACTGGGTTAAGGAACCTCCACCTAGATTTCAGAGGATATATGGAAATGCCTGGGTGCCCAAGCAAAAGCTTGCTGCAGGGTCAGGGCTCTCATGGAGAACCTCTGCTAGGGCAGTGCAGAAGGGAAATATGATGTCAGAGTCCCCCCACAGAGGCCCTACTGGTGCACCGCCTAGTGGGGCTGTGAGAAGAGGGCCACCATCCATCCTCCAGACCCCAGAATGACAGATCCACTTACAGCTTGCACCATGTGCCTGGAAAAGCCACAGACACTCAACACCAACCCGTGAATGCAGCCAGGAGGGAGACTGTACCCTGCAAAGCCACAGGAGTGGAGCTGCCCAATACAATGGGAACCCATCCCTTGTATCAGCATGACCTGGATGTGAGACATGGAGTCAAAGGAGATCATTTTGGAGCTTTAAGATTTGACTGCCTTGCTGGGTTTTGGACTTCCATGGGGCCAATAGGCCCTTTGTTTTGGCCAGTTTTTCCCATTTGAAATGGCTGTATTTACCCAATGCCTGTACCCCATTGTATCTAGGAAGTAACTAACTTGCTTTTGATTTTACAGGCTCATAGGCAGAAGGGACTTGCCTTGTCTCAGATGAGACTTTGGATTGTGGACTTTTGAGTTAATGCTGAAATGAGTTAAGACTTTGGGGGACAGTTGGGAAGGCATGACTGGTTTTGAAATGTGAGGACGTGAGATTCGGGAGGGGCCAGGGGTGGGATGATATGGTTTGCCTGTGTCCCCACCTAAATCTCATCTTGACTTGTAACTCCCACAATTCCAATGTGTTATGAGAGGGACCCAGTGGGAGTTAATTGAATTATGGGGGTGGATCTTTCTCATGCTGTTCCATGATAATGAAAAGTCTCATGAGATCTGGTGTGCAGGGAGTTTCCCTGCACAGTTCTCTCTCTCTCTTTGCCTGCTGCCATCCATGTAAGCATGACTAGCTCCTCCTTGCCTTTCACCCTTTCTCATAACTGTGAGGCCTCCCCACCCACGTGGAACTGTAAGTCCAATAAACCTCCTTCTTTTGTAAATTGCTCAGTCTAAGGTATATCTTCAGCAGCAGCGTGAAATGGACTAATACAAGGGTAATCACTGGTTCTTCCCTGTGTGCACATTAATAGACTTGTATACCATTTCTCCTATTAATCTCCTTTTGTGAGTTGGGTGTTCAACAAACCTTCAGGGGGTGAAACAGATTTCCATCAGCCCCAGTCTTCCCGAAAGCACAGAGGTTAGGGGCTTCTCAAATATAGTTTGGTGGGCAAAGGATTAAGGTTGGGGGGCATATTGATTTGTTGGGTGAGAGATGAAATCATAGGGAATGTCACTTTATGTATTTATATATATTTTTTCTCTCTGTGCCAACCTCATATGTATGATCTTTGTTAAACATATTCAGTTCTTTTTTTTTTTTTTAAATACATTCATTCATCTAAACTGGTAGTTCTCAAGAGGTGATTTTATGTCCTGCTGCCAGGGGACATGTGACAAGGTATGGAGACATTTTGGTTGCCATCACTGAGCTGTTGGGGTGGGGAGGTTCTACTGCCATCTAGTGGGTAGAGGCCAGGGATGCTCCTAAACATTCTTCAGTGAATACGACAGTCTCAAACATCAAAGAATTATCATGTCCAAAGTGCCAGTAATGCTGAGGTTGAGACACCTGGTCAAACTCAAAACCAGTAAAATTTAGAAAGAGAGAGAGAAGAGTGCTTTTGAGTCCTCTTAAACTCATGCTTAAGTTCTTTTATTTTTATTTTTTTGAGATGGAGTCTCACCCAGGCTGGAGTGCAGTGATGCCATCTCAGTTCACTGCAAGTTCTGCCTCCTGGGTTCACACCATTCTCCTGCCTTAGCCTCCTGAGTAGCTGGGACTACAGGCGCCTGCCACCATGCCCGGCTAAGTTTTTGTATTTTTTAGAAGAGACAGGGTTTCACCGTGTTACACGGATGGTCTCTATCTCCTGGCCTCGTGATCCACCTGCCTTGGCCTCCCAAAGTTCTGGGATTACAAGTGTGAGCCACTGCGCCCGGCCAACTCATGCTTAGTTCTTAGTTGTACTGATGTATTTTTAATTTATTTGCTGTGTTATTTGTTGGCAGTGTAACCACCCAACCGCCCACTGCACACACAAAATTGACTCACTGAGACCACAGCATTGCAGTAAAGAGTTTAATTGGCAGAGCTGGCCATGCCATGTAGGAGATTAGGGGTTTTTAAAATGTAGTTTTTAAAATGTAGTTTGATGAGCAGAGGAGTAGGGTAGGGGGCATGCTGATTGGTTGGGTAGGAGATGAAATCACAGGGAATTGAAGCTGTCTTATTGTACTGAGTCAGTTCCTGGAGTAGGGGCGGGGTGAGACGGGACTGCTTGGTAGGTCCAGGTGAAGCCATCTGGACATCTCAAAAAGCCAATCATAGCTTCTACAATAGTGATGTCATTAATATTTGCAAGAGTAATTGGGGAAGTTTCAAATCTTATGATCTCCGGAATAATGACTTGTAATTATTTCTAATTCAAACCCCTCTTATCCTCCTAACTTGGTGGTCTTTCATTAGTTTTACAAGAACAGCTTAGTTTTGGAGAAAGTCTATTATCATTTAAGCTATAAACTAAATATCTCTCCAAGTTAGCTTGGCCCACACCCAGGAGCAAAGACAGCCAACCTATGAAGCTAGAAGCAAGATTAGAGTCAGCCGTGTCAGATTTCTTTACTATCATAATTTTGCAAAGGTGGCTTCAACAGTGCCTGTGATTACTTTCATTGTAAAGTAACATATTTTTATAACCCAATGACAGGAACTAGATGTTTGATATCATTTGTCAATATTAATTCTCTTACCTACCTTCTTTTATATCACATTATTTTAGTCTGAAAGCAAAATAATCCCTTAACATCCTTTCTAAAGTAAAATGATTTATCCAGCTTTGTTTTTTTTCTCTATCCCAATCTTAGCATTTTACCTAGGAAAGGCTACAGACATGTTAATCCATGCACATGATTGCTGGACCCATAACAGTTACATGGCCATCATTGTGTTGCTGCAATTAACCTCTTTCTTCCAGGCTTACATGTTTACCAATTCCATGCTTCACAGAGAAATCCTGTTCTCTGGGTACCTGTACTCATCATTTCCTCCACTGATCCTTGTTATTTCCAATTCTACCAATCTCATCTATGCTTCCTTTTTTTGGAGCTCTGCTGCTTTTAAAAAGGAAGTCGTTATTGAATTTGTCTTCCATCAGTTCTCTCCCTTCAGAATTCTGTGTATCTGCTGTCTTCCAAGAAAATGGTACTGAGTCAAATACATGTCGGTGATGGCGCACTCATATTTTGGTTCATACAGCTATGAAACGTGTATTTTCTCTCCAACTAGAGAAGCTCCTTTCAGGCAGGGACAATGTCTCACTTTTCATGACATCCTGAAGCACCAGGTATAGGACTCAAACAAAAAGGCATCCAATGAATAGTGAATTCATGAATAAAATGTAGATAATAAGTTTATATATTTGAGATGACATGAGCATATGATTTTATGTCCTCAGAGTCCTAATTTGGCCATCATGAATTGAAGGAAAAGCATCTCATTTCCACGACAAAATCTTTCCTACAATAAAAATTGTAAGTAAGCTTGGACACATTTCACATGACTAAGTCATGACCAAAAAGAAACTTGATGTGTAACCTTCAGTAACACACCCGAGTTAGAAAATGTGAATGGGCTTAATGATTCGTGATGGTTGCTAAAAATTAAAAATCTTTTTTATGTGAATACTAAAGCTGCACACAGCTGGAGGTATTAGTTGATGTCCTTGTTGACCTAAAAGGAAGAGGCTGAGGCACAAAACATAATTTAAAGAGTTGACTTGAGCCAAAGGGAAGACAGCTGCTGAGACACTCTTCCCATTTGCACTGGGGAGTGCTTTGTTAGTATAAGCAGGTTTTTAAAGGCAAAGGGAACAAGGAGTGGTCTGATGTAAAGTTCTTTGACAGGAATTCTCATTGGCTTTCAGAGAATAACATTGCTTAGTGATTGGCTGTCCACTCTGGGACTGCAGGATATAGTTTTATAGTGTCCGGCATATGGCATTTTATGGCTACTTGGCATCAGTTAGTCTAGAGCCTACATGGCAAGTGGCTTCAAGAGATAATTATTTAATTCAATGGGGAGTGATGTGACTGCTGTTTCATTCAGTGCCTTTTGGGGCCTGATAATTTAAAGGGGCTCTCATTCTTCAGATAAAAGGTTTCTTTCCTTCCTTTTTCCTCCACACCCTTTTGAACAAATTTCTGTAGTTATCATTTTCCTCCTAATAGTCTTTAGAGCAAATAGAGCAACTAAGCCAACCAGAAAAGCCACAGAGAACACACTTTCCATATACCTACTGTCTATTTTCCTCTTAGATGCATACTTGATCCTAGGACAAAAGACTTGTCTCCAAATAACTCGATTTAAAATATGTGAAGCATACCTTTTAGAAAGTGAAGTTTCATAATAAAACTATGTCTACTATGCATTTGCTCTGAGTTTTTTTTTTTTTTTTTTTTTTTTTTTTTTTTTTTTTTTTTTTTTTTTTTT
>NW_016807772.1:1302128-1317517 GCF_001698545.2 Rhinopithecus bieti
ATTAGCAAACAGTTTTCATCCATTGGCTGACAAAACTTGAGTAATTGATAGTGCTGGACCTGCAGTAAAGAAACAAGGAATATCAGCCTGAATGTGGAAATGCAAGTGTTAGCGCAATTCAACAGCTATCAAGGAAAAGGTCAAGGACATCTAGGATAAGGGGCGGCAGGCAAGTGGGTTTCAGGGGAGGCCCTTTGACTTTTTGAAAAGCTTCGGAAACAGCACTATAGCCTGAAAAGTGATCTACACTGGAAGACACGGTAGCTCCCGGCAAGGAATGATCCCAGCGGAGAAGAGCAACTGCTAATGCGTGATGAAGGATGGATGAGGCCTGGGATGCAATGGGCTCATAAAGCACTGATTGCCTGGAGTCCATGAGAGCTCTCATTTCCAGTAGGAAGTTTCCTTGTCTCCAGGGCAAATGAAGGATATGTGGACATTATACATTTTTTAAAAAATTTAAGTGTAAGCATTTTTGTTCTCCCCATTGATTTGTTCATGCATTCATTTATTCAACTAACATCCATTATGTGTTCTTTGCTGAATGCTGAAGATACAAAAGCATTAAGAAAGGAACTCTGTTCATAAAAGTCTCACAGTTCCTTAGGGGCTGGGTGTGAGATGTTCTTTGCCCCTCTAGATCTATTCTCTGACCTTCGCCACCTTGCCCAGTGGTCCCTGGAAGCTGATTTTTCTGGACAGTGTCAACAGGGCTCCCTCACCCTCCAGTTTCAGCTGGGCTCAGCCACTAGGAAGCACAGGAGGAGAGGAAGGGTAGCAGGAGAGGAAGGGCAGCAGAAGAGGAAAGTGAAACACTGCCTTGGCTTCCTCCATGCCCTGCTAAGGCTTGACAATGGCTCCACTCCGCTACAGCCACAACTACTGAGAAGCAGCCTGCTCCCAGAGCTACAAGCAGCCCTTCCGTTCCTGGCTTTTCCAGGCCCAGAGCTGACAGTGGCCCCCCACAGTGTAGCCTGGAAGTGCTTTATCACTCTTGGTTCTCCTTGACCTCTACATGGCCCCCCCATTAAGCTTTCTTTCATTTATTTCCTCTATGATGACATAACAAGGCTAGCTGGGCAATAAGCAAATGTCCTATAGTGTCAAGTGTATCATGAGGGCAAGAAAGGAGTCATCAGTCCTAACTAGGGGGGTCAGGTGAAGCTATGGTCTATAAAGTCCTGTTCCTATTCACCCTTTCAATTGCATGCTGAAGTTTCCCTAAGAAGATGAAATCAATCACATTATTTTCCAGTAACAGCAGTGGAAAAATCTGATGACAACCCCAGGAAGACAGTTCAATGGCCATGTGATTGACTATATAATGATGTTCCATTTATCTAAAAATAGTACTTTGCTCAACTTACACTGATGCATCTTACAGTTATGAGACACTACCTACTTAAAATAGCACACAGTGAAAGTAGACCTAATCTACCTCCTAGTTGAATAGTAACAAAAATGTCTAACAGTTATTGAGTCCTCAACTAATTACATATAGTATTAGTATAATAATTATGTATGGAATTATGCATATAGATATTATGTGTAGAACTATGTCTACTAATTTCTTACAATGTCACAACAGAATAATACTATTATTCCCATTTTATAGCAGAAGAAACTGAGGCTTAGACAGATTTAGTGACTCGCTGAAAGTCATAAAACCAGTAAGTGGCAGAGCTGGGATTATAATCCCATTTACCTCCATTCTTAACCACTATGTTCCCTAATAAAAAAAGAATTCTCATATCATGTGTTAGCTAAGGTAACATAGGATGCATTAACAGATAAACCCCTGAATCTCAGTGATTTACCGTAACATTTATCTCTCACTCATATCAAGTCCAGTTGGTAGTGGTTCATGTGGGAAGAGTCTGCTCTAGCTCAACAGTTCAGGACCCAGGTAGCCAGAGGCTCTGACCTCTTCAACATGTACTTCCAGGGTTGTCCTAAGTGCTAAAATCCAGCCAGCAGAAAGAAGAGAGAGAGAAAGAAGATTTTGATGATTCAGGGGTGGAAATTCTGACATAAATTCTACCCATATTCCATTAGCCAGGAATTCATTGTATGATTGGGAAATCAAGTCTAGCTGAGTGTCTAAAAGGAAAGAGAAAGGATTTGATAGACAGCAAGAAGCACAGGGCTTCCAATTATAACTCCCCAACTGTTCTCAGGTGACATGAGGTTCTGTTTCAACCTGATGACCTGAGAATTCAGATGAAGATCAAGTGAATTCCACAATATTTAGTTTTTCCTGTCAATATCCTGCCAGACAGGAGAACAGATTAACACTCTAGGTCTTTCAAACAATGAGAATTTAATAAAAGGAATTTACAAGGACTGAGAAGCCAAATAGAGAACTGCGAGACTGCCCAGAGATTAGAGACACAGGAAGCCACCACCACCCCCAGGACTTGAAGGTCAGTAGAATGAGGTGGTGTCATCAGAGTCCCAAAGCTGGGGTTTTTCCAGTGGGAGATGCCCAGAAGGAGGGACGGGCTACTGTGCAGGGGGTGAAGCCACAAAGGAGACCCAACTACCAAAGAGGGAGGGAGAGAGAAAAAGGGACTCTCTTCCTCATTGCCCCAAATCTTCCTTTAGGGACTCATTTTGGCTTGTAAATTAAAAATAAAATTCTAAGTACCCCAGCCAACTGAATGTACCCCCTCTTGGCCAAGGAAACCCCAGAGAAACTGGATTCCCAGCCATGATGAAACAGTCAGACACATCTCATTATACCTTTTCCAATTATGGAGAATTTCTGTAATGAGATTCCGCTGGGAGGTGGAGATTCACTACCAGTATGGGAGCTGAAGGGGACAGACACTTCCTCCTTCTTCCTGGAAGTAGAGATTGAACACATGACCAAGGTTTAGCCAGTTGGATGCTCCCACCTGAGGTCTCAACTCTTGACCACCAGAAATAACTGGAGAGTTTAGAAAGTATTCACAGCAACAGCATCCAGACAGGGCAGATCCAGTGGGGCCCATGGGCAGCTCCAACAGTCATACCAGCAGGGTGTCCTGGCTGCTCATGCCAATCATGGCTGTCTGATCCCTCTTGGTTCCTACCTACTTTTTATGTCTCATTCTTCAAACTTCCCTTTGATCTATGAGCTATTCATTATCTGCTTACATTAATGGGTCATTTCTATTACTTCAACCAATGCCTGACATATCTACCAATACTTCAACTCACTCCCTCCTTTGTCATTCTTTTCACCTGTGTGCAAACTTCAACCTTTGTTTATTGACTCTGTTCCCTCCTTTGTTCCCACATCCTGACTTTGGATCAGTGCTGAGGAAAAAAAAATCACATTTTTCAGATTGGAACCAACTGAGAAGTTCAGGCTCTATAACCTCAGGCACAGTCCTTCCAGGAATCCTTAGCCCCTCATCCCATTCCCCCAAAGAGCCACTTCAATTCTTAGACATTCTTCTCAAGCCTCACTTCCATCATCTCTTGCCCTCCTCATTCCCAAGAACTTGCAGCAAACAACATAACGACAAATAGCTTGTCTCTGATTCACAGGCAAACTAGAGACTGTGAGATATAAACTCAACTGAATAAACAATCACTGCATGAAATCGTTGCAGCTACACTCATTATGTAACTAGTATTTTGTGCTTCTCTTTTTCACCTTAAGATTATTTCCCCTAAAAAACTACCAAGTATTTACATAGACCACATACACTTTTTCTGCCTAGAGAGTACTTTAATGTGTACTATATGTGTGTGTGTGTGTGTGCATGTACGTATGACACACATTTCATCTTTTTGTTGGAATAAACTCTCCCTTTCTTTTTTCTTAATTTTGTCCTATAAATGGAGCAACTATAACTGGTGTCATTTCTTTTTAGTTAATTCCTTTGGGATATATTTCCAAAAATAGAATTATTGGGTTAAAGAGCATAAAGAATTTTAGAGAGCCAGCTGCACAATGCGAATTTATTCTCCAGAAAAACATAACCCTTCTGCAGTGGAAAGACATGTTTTCTTTTCCTATGGGGATGGTGTAGCCCTGGCTACACTGGACATTATTATTACTATTAATTTTCCCTCCTTATTTTATATCCCTTTTTTTCTATTGGCTCATAGACTCTTTTTCTATGAGATAATACACTATCTCTTGTTTTGTATCACCTGTAATCACCTACTAAATGTATTCTACCTGTAATTCTTACATTAATGTGCTCGTTATGTTTGAATAATGAGGTTTTTATCAGATATTGTCTAATTTATTTCCCTACCTTGTTTATTTCTTTCAATGTTTATTTCAATACAGTGTGTGTATGGAGATCTTAGTTTGACTTGACATATTTGATCATATGCATTGCATCTCTGGACATAGCCTGTACTTCTTAAAGTTTCAAATAGGCTGGGCACAGTGGCTCACACCTATAATCCCAGCACTTTGGAAGGCTAAAGCAGGAGGATGGCTTGAGCCTAGGCATTTGAGACAAGTCTGGGCAACACAGCAAGAGCCCTCTCTACAAAAAATACAAAAATTAGCTGGGCATGGTGGTGCCCACCTGTAGTCCCAGGTACTCGGGAAGCTGAGGTGGGAGGATCACTTGAGTCTGGGAGGTCGAGGCTGCAGCGATCCATGATTGTGCCATGGCACTCCCGTCTGGGCACCAGAGCAAGGCTCTGTCTGAAAAAAAAAAAAAAAGAGAAAAGCTTCAAATACTTATTTCTCCTCCACAGCTGGATTACATTTGGTATGATGTTTTCAAAGTATTTTTTTCATTAACAGGTTGCCATGAAATATTTGACTCTTTGACCTATCTGAAATTCACTTCAGAATACCATATGAAATATGGATCCAATTTAATTTTTCTCCATACTGTTATCTGTTTGCTTGACAATATTTATTAAACAGTGATTTATCCCCACCCCACTACCAGCACTTTTAAAACTCCTGACAATGATTTTCCATCCAATATTTTTCATTGTGCAGTCAAAGGAGTTAATCATTGGAACCAACTGTTATAGACCTGAAAGCTTTCCTTTGAGAAGCAGGGATTTTGGCTTCAAAACCCCACTGGTCAGTACATGGAAAGTTAGGCCCAAAGGGATTTAAAAATTATTTTGTTCAACTCCTCTCTTCTATTACAAATGAGGAAACTGAGGCACTAAGGAATTACATACAGTACAAGTCACTCTGCAAGAGATGTGGGTAAATAATGGAGAATTAAGGCATGTAACTAGAAATTAGGAACATGGATTTCAGATGAAAAATAAGCAAAAAAATGCTGCTAATAAAATATATACTAATAATATATAGAAATATACAGCTAATGATAAAATATAGCACTACTAATAAAAATATACAGCTGGCCAGGCGCGGTGGCTCAAGCCTGTAATCCCAGCAGGGCCTCAAGCCTGTAATCCCAGCACTTTGGGGAAGGCCGAAGACGGGCGGATCAGAGGGTCAGGAGAGTCGAAGATCCATCGCCTGGGCGAACAGCGGTGAAACCCGTCGTCGCACGCAATAATTATAATACAAAGCAGGATCCAGGGCGGCGGAGAACGCGGGGCGCGGTGGGCAGGGCGCCGTAGTTCCCGCCTTTACTCAGGGGGCTGAGCAGGAGAATTGCGGTAACCCGGGGAGGCGGAGCTTTGCAGTGAGCAGAGATTCCAGCCACTTGCACTCCAGCCCTGGTTGACAGGAGCAAGACTTCCGTCTCAAAAAAAAAAAAAATATATATATATATATACACATACATATATATATATACACACACACATACACACACACACACACACACACATATATATACAGCTAATAATAATGGCAGCTACTAGTAACTGAAGATGTACTGTAGGCCAAGCACTGTGCGTCTCTTTGAAGCCCCATGCTGACTCGTTAGCGTATGTATTATTATTCCCATTCCTGTCGCTAGTAATTTGCCCAAGAGCTGCCACCAAGTGGCAGGAACCAGGTCCCAGCTCCGTTTCCCTGACTGGAAAGCATTTTTCCACTGCACCACATTGCCTCCCAGCTACCTGGTGATAAAAAGCAAGGCATGCCAACCAAACTCCCACTGAAGAACCTACTCCATTAAAACAAAAACCAGCCATCTACTAAGTTCATTTGAAACTGATTAAAAGAGTTGTCCCAATTACTAAAATTGTGTGACCACTTTAGAACTCAGTTAACTCAGCTGTCAAAAAAGGGCAACAGACAGATGGTCTCTAAAGTCTCTTTCAGTTTTAATATCCTAGGATTCTAATTTCCACTGTCCACTGTTCATAATTCCATATGTAATAAAAATAGGAAGAGTACAAATTTCAAAAAGAAGTAGAACCCATTTTGATTTTATTAAAAATATGTTTCTGAAGCATAATTTTAGGGCCAATAAAATCCTTCATGTGAATTAAGTTTAAAATGGTCACAAAAGAAAATGAAAATGGTAGCTTAAACAATTTTACAATTATTTTAAACTCATATGTAATAAAAAAACTGATTTAACAGATTATTTGAAATACAGTGGTGCTATAAGATGATATGGGCAAATAAATATTATGTTCCACTTAAGGTTAAAAAATAATAGTAATAATAAACAAGTACCCACTTAGTTAACAAGGAATATGTTTTATTTAAGTAGATTGTAATGCCTGGTCAAAAAAATATATATTTATTAATTCCAAACTACTAATGCTATCACTTCAACTTTTCTTTTTTTAACAATTATTGACTAAATTGTAATTTTTGCTTACATTATTTTCATAGAATATTGGGTAATATACACATTAAATGGAAGCATGTGTTAAATTTTCAGGCTAAACATGGTAGTCCCTATTAAATCTTAGATCTTAGTAGATTTTTCCTTTTTGAAAAGAAATTGAATTCTGGAATGCTTTCCCATCACTGCTGTTGATACAGGCCAAAAGAGGTATCTCATGACAAGCATTTCTGCAGTTGTACCTTAAATCTTCCAAGAAAGGAGTCTAAGGAGTTTCCTATGTTGAAAAGAAATAGAAATTAAGATAAAAAGGAAATAGAGATAAAAAACACACACACACACAAAACTAAGTCACATTATGAAATGGAAATTTAAAATCCTTACCTGGAGTTTTCTAAAATAAAATACTTTGTCCTGGGTAAGAATAGACATAGAACACCAAACAAAAGCCCTCTTCATAGTGTGATTCTATGAGTTCCTAGTATTTTTTTAGTCCACGTTTTTCTAGTCAAAATCTTTAGCAACATGAGACGTATTGCCTGAAGAGGGCACCCTTTCCTTTAACACCAAAATCTATTTGCTTAAACCCCTAATATGTAAACAAATCTGTGGGATAAAAGCACTATATCAACTTCATTTTCAGTAGCAATGCTGGTTTAAATTAAGTTAAATGTTTAGTCAAACATACATATATATATAAAGCATATATTATTTATATAAATAATACAGTTTAAAGCATGAGAAGACTTTATGGGCATATAAAGGACTCCTGTATGCTCAGGATTAAATTTAGGAAACAGAAAAATTCCAGTAACTTGGAAGTTCCCATATGCTTCTCCCAATGTACCTTCGTCTCTCATCCTTAAGGGAATCACTTTTCTGAATTCTGTTTTTACAATTCCCTTGCCTTTCTTTAAGTTTGGGGGTTTGTTTTTTGTTTTGTTTTGTTTTGTTTTGAGATAGCTGGAGTTCAGTGGCATGATCTCAGCTCACTACAGCCTCTGCCTCCTGGGTTCAAGCAATTCTCGTGCCTTAGCCTCCAGAGTAGCTGGGATTACAGGTGTGAGCCACCACGGCTGGCTAATTTTTGTATTTTTAGTAGAAACGGGGATTCGCCACGTTGGTCAGGCTGGTCTCAAACTCCTAACCTCAAGCAATCTGCCCGCCTCGGCCTCCCAAAGTGCGGGGATTACAGGTGCAGGGATTACAGGCTTCCCAAAGGGCTGGGATTACAGGCTGTGCCCAGCCTCTTTATAGTTTTATTAGCTATGTATTGTTTAATTTTGCCTTCCTTAACCTTACTATAACTGTATCAGGCTGTATGAATTCTTCTGTGACTTCCTTTTTGGATCAATATTAAGTGATTCAGATCCAATCATACTGATACATGCATCACACTGATACTGGTACATGCATTTTTGGCACCATGCAGTGTTCCATTCTATGACTATATCACAAATTATTACTTATTACCTATGCTTCCGTGGTAGACTTTTTGTTTTGTTGCTGTTACAGGTAATACTGCTGCGAAGTGTTATGCATGAGCCTGGCAGCACACATACACAACAGTTCCCTTAAGACAGAGATGGGCAAAGCATGACTCCCACAGGACAAACCCAGCCCACTGCCTGTTTTGGTATGGCCCATAGCTAAGAGTAACTTTTACATTTTAAATGGGTATAAAAAAAGCAAAAGGAAGAGAAGAATGTTTTGTGACATGTGAAAATTGAATGAAATTTAAATTTCAGTATCCACAAATGAAGTTTCATTGAACACAAACACACCTAGTCACTTACATGTTGTCTATAGCACAGATCTTTGGAAACCCAACACTTTTATAACACTATCTGGGCTTTTACAGAAAATGTTTGCAGATCCCTGCTGTAGGTTAAAAATACTCTAAGATGGACATTTGTGTTTCAGGTGTAGAGGGGAGAGAGAGTGAACAGGGAGAGGGGCTTTTGTCTGTTGGTCTACCTGGACTGAAGAGAGGGAGAACAGAAACCCAAGACTAGGATTCTCAAAATGGTTTATTACCCAGAACTCTTTGCCTAGGTCAGTCATGAACCATTTCCAAACAAGGAGATGGAAAGAAGGCTTCCTAAGGGAAGACTTTCTGTCCCAAAGGAATTGAGCCGCAAGAAGAACAATGAGACCAACTCTGTCTCCCTGACTCCACTGGGCAGCAATGAAGACTGCTCCCCAAGAATCAGTTACCTCCAATATGATTTGGTTCTGTGTCCCAACTCAAATCTCATCTCCAGTTGTAATCCCCATGATCCCCATGTGTTGAAGGCAGGACCTGGTGGCAGGTGATTGGATCATGAGGCTGGTTTCCCCCATGCTGTTGTTGTGATAGTAAGTGAGTTGTCACTGGATCTGATGGCTTTATAAGGCGCTCTTCCCCCTTCACTCCTTCACTCTCTCTCGCCTGCCACCATGTAAGATGTGCTTTTGCTACCCCTTTGCCTTCAGCCATTATTGTAAGTTTCCTGAGGCCTCCAAGGAGGTTTCCTTTATAAATTACCCACTCTGAGGTATTTCTTTATAGCAGTGTCAAAACGGACTAAAACAACTCCACTTTTTAAAATCTGAACACCTCCATTTGTATTACATATGGTGTGTGGGTTTTGACGAGGTCGTGGTATCATCCATGGGATTTTTTTCTCTGCAAATCATCAAGTATAAGAAGAAACAATGGGGCTCTGAGCCTTGCTATAATTTACAGTGAACAAATAGATATCATCAAATCAGTTTCTAGCCATTCTGTCTCAAGTGGAAACACAGATTTCACACCATGAATACACGTTTACAACCCTGACAGGTGGGCCTACAGGCCTGATTCACTACAACACTGTCTGCCACAACTGTCTCCCACCCTGTTCACCCGACCAACCCACTCCTGCCTTTTCACTCAAACAGCTCCTGCTTCTTGCAGAGGCTGAGACTCCCCCACCACCACCACTTTTTTTTTTTCATTTACATGTATCAAGCCTCATAGTTTATGTTCATCAATTGTCTGTATATCTCTATATTTTATCCCTGTACCCTTCTGATGTATAGAAGTAGTTGGAAACTCACTGTTTCCTTATGGTAAGTGACTGAGATGCTGCCACAGGACCTGAGACACTGATGAATGGTGCTATTTTGGATTTTATTTTATTTATTTATTTATTTTTTCCTTTTAGATGGAGTCTTTCTCTGTCACCCAGGCTGGAATGTGGAGTGCAGTGGCATGATCTTGGCTCACTGCAGCCTCTGCCTCCTGGGTTCAAGCAATTTTCCTGCCTCCCGAGTAGCTGGGATTACAGGCATGCACCACCACACCTGGCTAATTTTTGTATTTTTTTAAGAGGCTGGGTTTCACCATGTTGGCCAGGCTGGTTTCTAACTCATGACCTCAGGTGACCTGCCCACCTCAGCCTCCCAAAGTGCTGGGATTACAGGAACGAGCCTCCACGCCTGGCCTATTTTGGATTTTCAACATGCTCCTTGGCAAGGTAGCCCCGAAGGAGTTACGTTTTCCTTCCACTTTCTAAGAAGGTATTGGTACTCTGTTTCCCTGGCTATTGTTCTCTAGACTGGATTGACTTGTTTTCCTCATGTCTTCAGTGCAGCTTTCTTCCTCAGTGGTGTAGGCTGAGTGAATGCTGCCATAGTGTGTGAGAGACTACTGTCTCACTGGCTGGCACTTACAGACATGCAGTCACAGTAGCGTGGATGACACTCATGGACGTGCAGTGACAGTAGCAGGGGCAATCACAAAACTGTAATTTACTTACCAAATCTCTTCTTTTCCATCACCTTGCCTGCCTGTTTAGAGAAAGAAAAACAATCATTTTAAAGGGATTTTGAGGTGTCTCTTTGGATCCTTATTGTTTGAAATGATATTGGGGATGGGGGGAGGCAAACTCTTTTTAAATAAATTCCCTCTGGAAAAAAAATCCAAAACACTGGCATCTGAGTAGGAATATGAAAATTACACCTTTTCCAAAATTAAGTTGGAAAAAATGTCTTTACAAAATAAGAATAATTTTGAAAGTAGAGTACTCTTTTTTATTGGCAGTTTTGATAAGTAAGGCATAGATTTTACATCTTTGTCCTTGCTCCCCTTGAAATGGGATAAACAAAAATAAAATACCATCTATTTATGGAATGTTGTTGTGTCAGCCAGTCTAAAGCCCATCCTATTTTTTATGTGGCCATTTTTCAGCTCTTCCTTTGACAGGGCAGGCCTTGTTTGGAATTGTTCTGCTTCTGACTGTTAAATATCTGTAAACCAAAAACAAAATTCTAAGCCCCACCCACCCCCCAACCATCTGAATGGACTTCCTCCTCAGCCAGGGCACTCTCAAATTTATCCTGAAAGACTGGTTCAGGCAGTGATGGGAAGTAGGGGATAAACAGGCCTCATTATATCCCTCCAGCTTTAACATCAACACAGACCTTAAGTCTGAAAAGAAACATTTACGATCTATTCTCTCTGAATCCCTCTACCTGTAGGCTTCATCTGCACACTAAACTTTGGTCTTCACAACCTCTTTCAACCAATTACCAATCAGAAACTTTTTAAATCTACCCATAACCTGGAAGCCCCCACCTTCCCACACGCTTCAAGTTTCCCCACCTGTCTGGACTGGACCAGTGTATATGTTAAATATATTTGATTGACGTCTCATGTGTCCCTGAAATGTGTAAAATCAAGCTGTGCCCCAACCACCTTGGGCACATGTTCTCAGGATCTTCTGAAGATTTATTCTTATGTGCAGAATAAATCTCTTCAAAGATTTTAGAGTTTGACTCTTTTCTTTTCTTTCTTTTATTTTTTTCTTTTTTGAGACAGAGTCTTACTGTGTTGCCCAGCCTGGAGTGCAGTGGCACGATCTCATCTCACTGCAACCTCCACCTCCCAGGTTTAAGTAATTCTCCTGCCTCAGCCTCCTGAGTAGCTGGGACTACAGGTGTGCACCACCATACCTGGCTAATTTTTGTATTTTTGATACAGACAAGGTTTCCCCATGTTGGCCAGGCTGGTCTTGAACTCTTGACCTCAGATGATCCACCTGTCTCAGCCTACCAAAGTGCAGGGATTACAGGTGTGAGCCATCTCACTCGGCCAAGTTTGACTCTTCGTCAACACACCGATGACCCATGCACTGCATGTCTTCGTTCTCTTCTCTCTCCCCCATTGGCCTGAGTTTCTTGTGCATTCCTCCTCTCTTTCCTTTGTTAGAATAGGTACATCAGCTGTGCAAATAGAGAAAAAAAAAAAAACAGTATTCCGCACGTGTGGCATTTAGTGTAGAGTTGCAGTTGTGCACTGCGGAAAAGGCGGGCTTTTGTAACAACATGATCTTTACTGATGCACTTACGACAAGTACCCAGTGTATTTTAGCTATTTTAGTAGTATTTGTTCAATAAATATGCAAGCTGTACGATAAAGATAAATAAATAAATACCTAAGACAGAAATACCAAAACATGGAGTAGGTGCTTTCTTTCTTTTTTCTTTTGAGACAGGGTCTCACTCTGTCACCCAGGCTGGAGTGCAGTGGTGCCATCTTGCTCACTGCAACCTTAACCTCCCAGACTTAAGTGATTCTCCCACCTCCACCTCCTGAGTAGCTGGGACCACAGGGACCACAGGCCACCATACCCAGCTAATTTTTGTTTTTTAGTTTTTTGGGAGGTTGTATTGTTTTGTTTTTGTAGAGACAGGGTGATGTGGTTTGGCTGTGTACCCACCAAAATCTCATCTTGAATTGTAGCTCCCATAATTCCCATGTGTTGTGGGAGGTACCCAGTGGGAGATAATTTAATCATGGGGGCATTTTCCCCATACTCTTCTCATGGTAGTGAATAAGTCTCATGAGATGTGATGATTTTATTAGCAGTTTCTCCTTTCACTTTACTCTCATTCTCTCTTGCATGCCACCATGTAAGACCTGCCTTTTGTTTTCCGCCATGATTGGGAGGCTTCCCCAACAATGTGGAACTATGAGTCCATTAAACCTCTTTTCCTTTATAAATTACCTAGTCTTGAGTATGTCTTTATCAACAGCTTACAAACAGACTAATACACAGGGTTTCACCATGTTGCCTGGGCTGGTCTCACATTCCTGGACTCAGACGATGCTCCCAACTCAGCGTTCCAAAGTGCTGAGATTACAGGTGTGAGCCACCATGCCCAGTCCTGCACATTTTTTATTTCCCTTGTTTTCCAAAGTGACTCTACACACATATATTCCCATCATTCTCAATGTATGAGCATTCTCAATGTTTTCATGGTATATGCAGAAAAAACAGATCAGCTATAGAAATAAACTACTCTTCTGTGTACCTAGGAGTTGTGGTGGAAATTTCTAACACTTTTGCTGTACCTGCAATAAACTATTAATAATAATTATGACTGTATGTTGGCTAATGTTGTATAACTTTCCTTAGTTTAAGCCCATCAGTAGACAGGGTCCTGGAATGTTGATGTTGTCTAGACAACATCCTCTTATGATATCTTGATCAAGGCCATGGCCTGGGGTGCCCAGCTCCTCCATATAGAGGGATTTCATCTGGCTGAGCCCATCCATGTACCCTACAAAACCAGGATGGTACCAAGTGAATTGAGTGTAATTGGTGCAACTCTCATGTGTTTGTGAATTTATCCTACAACCCCCTGCTTCTGAGACCTAAAATGAGCTCTAAAGCTTAATTCAGAGCTTATTTTCCAGGCTGCCTTCATGATAACTGAAGAGTTTTCATACAGCAAGTATGCCAGCAAATAATTTAGTATCTACGATGTGTTCTGTTCTAGGGTTTGAAAAAAAGGAAAGCAGGCATCCATTAAATAAAAAAGTGCCAAAACTCAAATACTATAAAAGGAAGCCCCTTTTATATTTAATACAAAATAATTACAGTGTATTAAGAAAGAAAATACCAGATTCAGTTAAGTGTGTCAGTGCTTTAACCTATTCTAATTCTACTTTCTCATATTAATTGAGAGAAAGGTAGGCCAGGTGCGGTGGCTCATGCCTGTAATCCCAACACTTTGGGAGGCCAAAAAGGGTGGATTACCTGAGGTCAGTAGTTCGAGACCATCCTGGCCAACATGGCGAAACCCCATCTCTACTGAAAACACAAAAGTCAGCTGGGGTTGGTGGTGTGCACCTGTAATCCCAGCTTCTTGGGAAGCTGAAGTAGGAGAATAACTTGAATCCAGGAGGCGGAGGTTGCAGTGAGCTGAGATCGCACCATTGCACTCCAACTTGGGTGACAAGAGTGAAACTCCATCTCAAAAAAAAAAAAAAAAAAAAAAAAGCTTGAGAGAAGGGTAGTATTTAAAAGAGGTTAGGCTTATGGCAGTGGAAAACCCAATGTATCTGGCACCTAGAAGGTGTTTTTTTTTTAAATCTTTGCTCTTTCATATGACAAAAATATTTTCTATAAGTATCATGTAATAGTTATATTTGTTTTCTTGATTTTATAGTTTAAAAACCATTATCAATAAAAAAGATGAATACGATTCCATTGTAAAGGCATTTATTCAAACACACTAAAATGATTCACATAACAACTCAAATTTGCATTTTACCAAAGAAAAATATTACACCTCATAGCTTCTATGTTTCATTGTTTTAACATGTAAACACACATAAAAACTCGAAGTGATCATAGAGAATGAAGGAGAGGAAGTAACCTGCAGTTTGTTTCTTCTCTTTGCAGTCGTGGTTTCATTATTGTTTATTGTGAATCAGCTATTTTAATGCAAGAATACTAATACCACAGGGCTTGGAGAGGTGAACTAAGCCCAGAGTGCTCTCTACTAATTCTGAACTCTTACAGCTTACCCTAGAGATGAATGTGTGGGCTGCTGCAGCCTGTGTGTTGCCGGTTGTTTGTATAAATCTGGTAGTTCTCTTAATTAATTTCCATGTAGAATCCAACATTTATTAAAGATTTAGTAATACAAATGTACTAAATTGATGTTTACATAGATCTAGCTAGGAATAGAGACAGAGCTAGAGATAGAAACAGATCACTAAAACTTACCAGTAACTGCAGCACATAGAATTGTGGTGTCCACAATGGTAACTACTAGCCACGTGGCAGCTATAAAGCTCTTGAAAGGAGGCTAGTCTGAATTGACAATGGTAATGTAAAATACTCAAAAGATGTCAAAGGCTTAATATGATAAAAAGGACCGGGCGCGGTGGCTCAAGCCTGTAATCCCAGCACTTTGGGAGGCCGAGACGGGCGGATCACGAGGTCAGGAAATCGAGACCATCCTGGCTAACACAGTGAAACCCCGTCTCTACTAAAATACAAATACTAGCCGGGCGAGGTGGCGGGCGCCTGTAGTCCCAGCTACTCGGGAGGCTGAGGCGGGAGAATGGCGCAAACCCGGGAGGCGGAGCTTGCAGTGAGCTGAGATCCGGCCACTGCACTCCAGTCCGGGCGACAGAGCGAGACTCCGCCTCAAAAAAAAAAAAAAAAAAAAAAAAAAAAAAAAAAATGATAAAAAGAATGTAAAATATTTGTTGTTTCAAGCTGCAAAGCTCTAAGATAATTTGTTATCTAGAAAACTAATACAGTAAAAGAGGAAAATGAGATATTCCAAGATACTCATAAACTGTTTTCTTAGTATTCTCTTAATATTTATATTAGTTTTTATTAGCTTGGCCAATACTTAATTTTCAACGGACAT
>NW_016807772.1:1318860-1350224 GCF_001698545.2 Rhinopithecus bieti
CCCCGCCCGGTTAGTTTTTTTTTTTTTTTTTTGAGACGGAGTCTCGCTCTGTCTCCAGGTTGAAGTGCAGTGGCGCGATCCCAGCCTCCCAAAGTGCTGGGATTACAGGCACGAGCCACGTGCCCGGCCGATTTCTGAACTTTCTTACTTTCTTCTTGGAAGCATTTGAGAAAGCTGATAATTGGTCCTTGAAACACTTGACACACTTGGCTTCCAAGACACCACACTCTCTGTTTTTCTCCTACAGTTCTGGCTGTGCCTTCTCAGGCACCTCTAAAGTTTGGGGTGCCCCAGACCTCAATTCTTGAATAAAGACCAACTGGGCCAAATTAATGTGCAGCCCATTTGATTTCACCTCACAACCTCTTCTTCAAAACGGATTTTTTTTGTTTTATATTTGTAAATGAAAGTTATACATGTCCATAATTTAAAGAGTTACATAATTCTAAAAGGCTTGTTAAGAAAAATGGCAGCCTCTACAACTTTGCCATTTCCAACAACGCAACTACATTTCATTCTTCTCAACCAATTCTTTTGTATTTCCCTCAATGGTTCTGAAGAACATTCTTATATAGATATGCCTTAGATATTTTTTTATTTTTTTATTTTTTTACTTTTAAACATTATTTATTTCCCACTGTAGGAGATGATTTTACTCTTTATTTTTATTTTTTTGAGACGGGGTCTCACTCTATCACACAGGCTGGAGTGCAGTGGCACAATCACGCCTTACTGCAGCCTCAGCCTCCCAGGTTTAAGTGATCCTCTCACCTCAGCCTCCCAAGTAGAGGGGACCAGATGCCCAGCTAATTTTTTTTTTTTTTTTTTTAATTTTGGCAGGGCGTGGTGGCTCACGCTTATAATCCCAGCACTTTGGGAGGCCAAGGTGGGTGGATCACCTGAGGTAGGGAGTTCAAGACCAGCCTGACCAACACCGTCTCTACTAAAAATACAAAATTAGCCAGGTGTGGTGGTGCATGCCTGTAATCCCAGCTACTAGGGAGGCTGAGGCAGGAGAATTGCTTGAACCCGGGAGGTGAAGGTTGTAGTGAGCCGAGATCGTGCCATTATGCTCCAGCCTGGAAAACAAGAGCGAAACTCCATCTCAAAAACAAACAAAAACATTTTGTAGAGATGGGGTCTTCCTGTCTTGCCCAGGCTGGTCCCAAATTCCTGGGCTCAAAGCGTTCCCCCACCTCGGTCTCCCAAAGTGTTGGGGTTACAGGTGTGAATCACAGTGCCAGGCCTGATTTTACATTTTAAAAAGTACGTCTAGACACACACACAAACACTCCTCCCAATGTCTCACCCTCCCACTATGTTGTAAGTTTGGTGAGATCGATATTCAGTGTTTCTATTTTATGGCTGTGTAAAATGGAAACACTGTTGGCAGCTAAATCAAAAAATCATATATTACTTATTTTCCTTTCCTGACAATTTATTTCTCTAGAACTTATATAATTGCCTTTTTAAAGGGGTGCCTAAATTTCTAATACTTAATGCTAATTTATTCCCAACTTTTCCTCCAGTTGAGCCAATCTCCTCTCAGTGCTTTCAAACCCATCAGGTGTTCTACCATTTTGGACTTTTTGAAACTGTCTCTCCTGGTGCTTTCTGACCTGCTCCGTCGGGATTAACTGATAGGTCAGCTGCACAGAGGTCATTTCAATGTCTTCCTGTAACATGGTTCTAGAGATACTTTTCATTTTTCTCTTATGAATCACCTGTTTCTCAGATCTCATGTCATCTTCTTGGGTTCACTCCCTCATTTGGCAAGAATGTTTTGAAATTTCATTATCATGTGTCTCAATGTGGGTCTTAGACATATTTCACCAGGTACTCAGATGTCCCTTTTAATGTGGAAATTTACCTCTGGGAATTTTTCTTGAATTATTTCTTTGATGATTCTCTCCCTCCATTTTCTCTGCTCTCCTTTTCTGCAATTCCGAAATTACTCCTTTGATTTCTCATTTATAAGACAATTTTTTAGGCTAGGTGTGGTGGCTCATGCCTGTAATCCCAGCACTTTAGGAGACTGGAGCAGGAGGATTACTTGAGCCCAAGAGTTTGAGACCAGCCTAGGCAAGATGGTGGGACCCCTATCTCTACAAAAGAATTTTTAAAAATTAGCTGAGCCTAGTGGCAAATGGCTGTGCTCCCAGCTACTCAGGAGGCTGAAGAGGGAGGATTGCTTGAGGTCAAGAGGTTGAGGCTGCAGTGAGCTGTGTTTATGCCATTGCACTCCAGCCTGGGCAACAGAGCAAGATCCTGTCCAAAAAAAAAAAGAAAACAAACAAACAACAACAAAAAAAAACCCTTTTCTCTTTTCTTTTTTTTTGTTCTAGGAAGACTTCTTGCACTTTTCTTCTAAGCATTCTTTGGAATTTTCATTTTACTATTAGGTTTTAATTTTCATGAACTATTTTCTATTCCCTAAATCTTCTCTCATTTTAATTATAAGACAATAATATTCTTATATACATATAATCTCACATTTAATTATAAGAAAAGCACAATTTTTTTCATCTTTCTTAAGATATTTTTTGTTTTTTCACATTCTCTTTTCCATGCATAACCTCTTTTTCATATAGATTATTTTCTTCTTGTGGTTTGTTTATTTTGGCCTTTGTCTTTCATACTGGAGGGTGTGCGCAAAATGTGGTGGTTCTCGGCTGTCATCTCATATTTAACGGTAGGGGACAAAAAGTTGATTAGAAGTTCTGCATGCTATATCAGATATATGGGTGACTTGGCTGAGCATTTCACTGGGGAACTGTCAACATCAGTAGTTCTTGTTCTTTCTTTTTGGGCTGGTTACAATCTCATAAGGTTCTACCAGCATTCCAGGAAAATAGATCAACAAGAAGCATGGGGTGGTATCAATATTCATAGTATATCAATTTTTATTTATTCCTCCTATTTTCACTTTGGTGTCCTGAACGTAATCCATATCTAGGGTTCCTCAGTCAAGAAATCCTCAGCATAAATGCTAGATAATAAATCTCCAGCCTTCTGCTGATGTGTGTAGTAAAGGGGCAATCACCATCGACATGGGGTATAAGGAGTCTAGAGATCTAACTGCTTCTTAAACAGATTTTCAGTCAATCTTTCTGGTCTTAGTCACCTTCACCTTAACTTGCAGAAGTATCTGGGTCTACCAATTCCTGAATCAGTGTGTGGTAGAGGGAGTCTACCTTGGAACTAGTTGCTCTTGGCTTTCCTACAGCCAGTGTGGGATTCAGCTCTCTTAAGGCTGTCATGACAGTCTCCACTCTTCCAACTACTTTCCACCCTCCACGATTTGCTATGGTTTCCCACCTCTTCTCATTCTCTTTGTCCTTGTGGATTTATGTCTTCCAAATATATCCCTTTATTTCCATTTTAGTGTGGTTTTAGAAGAGGTGGAAGTCAATGTATGTGGACAACTTGCTACTTTTGATGCGAAGCCTCAATCTAGGTTTTACCATTAATAAAACTAATATTTAATGTTTATCCATCAGATTGATTCTGTGATTTGGGGTTATTAATTTACTTTTCTGAGCCTTTTTAAAAATTCTACTTTTCTTGTTCATTGTAATATCTCTTTCATCTGTGTGTTAGACATATCATTAATGTTACATAAAATTAACCATTCAATGTTTTAGCAAATTCTTGTGAAAACTTTTCAAAGGGTATTTTTATGGTTGAACATGGAATTTTTTCTCCATTACCAAAACTAAAAACTAATACACACTGCTATGGACTGAATGCTTGTGTCCTCCCAAATTCATATGTTGAAATCCTAACCACCAAGATGATGATGTTAGAAGTGGGGCCTTTGGGAGCTGATTGGGTCATGGGAGTAGAGCCCGCATGGATGGAATTAGTGCCCTTATATAAGACGTCAAAGAGAGTCCCCTCACTCCTCCACCATTTGAGGACACAGTGAGAAGGTGGCCCTCAGCAGACAGTGAATCAGCTGGCACTTTGATTTTGGACTTCCCAGCCTCCAGAACTGTGAGAAATAAATTTTTGTTATTTATAAGCTACTCTAGTTTATGATATTTTGTTATAGCTGCCTGAATGAACTAAGACACATACATAAAAATGTTAACTGAGCATTAAGACATAAAGATATGGAATGGGATATTTGACATACAGGAATGACTAAACTTGTTGAAAATCTTTAATTATTTAGATGTCCAACTATATAATTACCTAAACCTTTAATTTCAAAATGAGCCTGTCTATAGCAAATTATATTTGTCAAACTACATTTTAATAAGATCTTATCAAGCCAAATGATGATACGATTTTTTAAAATGTGATAATAACCAGTACTCAAGAATTTTCTGCTTTCTGCAGAAGTCTTTATCTTTGTGCTAGTCAGAGGACATTTTGTAAAGCAAAATATGAAAACTGTAATGGTAAAAACTTTAAACTTATTTTATGTACATCATGTCTGAAGTTTGTTGAAAAACAATTGGTTTTCTTAACATTAAGAGCGGACTAAGAACCCTGATTGTCCCTTACAAAGGACAAAGGGTGGATGTACAATCCTCTTACAGGAAGGATGTCTGAGTCATCTGAAACCGTCATACCACACACACACACACACATACACACAGAGACAGAGAGAGAGAGACATATTGAGTACTTAATCACTGAAAGAAAATGGGATTAGAAAAAAGTCGAATAGCAGTTAGTATGGGAAAGTCTACAGGTTTAAAATTCTTTTTTCTTGACTTAAACACTGTATTTGTACATTATCACACCGCTGTAAAGAAATACCTAAGACCATGTAATTAATTTATGAAGAAAAAAGGTTTAACTGGCTCACAGTTCCACAGGCTCTACAGGAAGCATGTCTGGGGAGGCCATAGGAAACTTACAACCATGGCAGAAGGTAAAGAGGAAGGCGAAGAGGAAGGCAGCATGTGTTCACGTGACCACAGCAGGAAGAAGAGAGAGAGGAGCAGTGCTACATACTTTCAAACAGTCAGATCTTTTGATAACTCACTCACTATAACGAGAATAGCACCAAAGGGGAAATCCACCCCCATGATCCAATCACCTCCAACCAGGCTTCAACTCCAACACAGGGGATTACAATTTGACATGAGATTTGGGCAGGGACACAGACTCAAACCGTATCAAACACAATGGTCCTTTAAGAATTTAAGGCTGTATGATCCACCTTAAATTATGACTTGTGGGTTATCTTTGACACATAAGTTTGTTTGAGGCCAGTATTTCTTTTAAGAGTACACCTAGGTCTCCTATGTAATATTGTTCACTTCAGGAGACAGACTAAATTCCATATGAATGCAGGTACAATTAGAAACGACAGAAGTGAGAAGGTGGTAGATCAAGGTAATTTTGATGAAAAAGAACAACACAATGGATCAGACAGCTTCATCTGGAGCACAGCAATTTATACAGTGGCTGCCCAAACAGGCTAAATATTCAGTTTCCAAACCAGGGATGTTTCAGAAACATCAGGAATTATGTGGTGCTCAGGAAACAAAACAAAACAAAATCCAACTTTCCCTTCCTGCGAAGTCTCTTAAATTTAACTCTTTGCAGAGGTGTTAAAAAAAAAAAAAGGTGTCAGGCTCAGTCCCAAGCTGGAATGAGTATGCTAGCACTTTAGAGGGTGCTGAAGTTTTCAAACACAAAACTCTTACACGGCTTTATCCTCGCACATTCTGAGGACGTGGTTGGAGTATCTCTCTGACCAAGGCAGAAACTAAAGCACACAGCAATTCAGTGACAGTGCTTCTCTATGTTCACCAGCAACTTCATGCCTGGTTAACCACTCAAATGCCCCAGGCAAAAGGACACAATGATGCTTAACTGAACATCAACCCCCTAATCAGAATGAATGACTCCTGCCCTGAGAGCTAGGGAGAGGTGGTGGGTTGTGCTGGACAAGCAGACACTGGCAGGAGGAAAAAGAGAAGAGGAAGGCGGAGTCAAGGATCACAGACCAGCCCTGGTGTCGAACTTTTAATATTAGAAGGCCTAGTGGTAGTTTAAGTGCAAGGAATTATTAAAATTAGTAATAAGAAAAAATCAGACAATTTCATGAATTTAAGGAAAATAGGCATTAATAGGCCGGGCGTGGTGGCTCATGCCTGTAAACCCAGCACTGTGGGAGGCCGAGGTGGGTGGATCACCTGAGGTCAGGAATTCGAGACAAGCCTGGCCAACATGGTGAAACCCCGTTTCTACTAAAAATACAAAAATTAGCCAGGCATAGTGGCATGTGCCTGTAATCCCAGCTACCATGGAGGCTGAGGCAGGAGAATCGCTGGAACCCAGGAGGCAAAGGCTGCAGTGAGCCAAAATCGCACCACTGCACTCCAGCCTGGGTGACAGAGCAAGACTCCATCTCAAAAAAAAAAAAAAAAAAAAAAAGAAAAGAAAAGAAAAGAAAATAGGCGTAAATAATAGATATTTTAAATTTTCACTGAGAAAGATCATTAAACTCCAGATGATCTGCCAAAAAGATTTGCTGTTGGTGTACTTTGAGTTTATGGCCAGTAATGACTACACTGATAAAGTCTCCTGGCACATTATTTACTCATTTTCTCATCAGCCTTCAAATTAGAACACTGAGATAATGGTGATTGATGATACATTTTTCTTCATTAAATTCAGAAAGGTTCACTTGTTTTAGAGAAAAGGTTTGTGTAGGTTTCATACCTGTGCCTTATATTATTATTATTTTCTATGTTTATTTTTTCTTTATGAGCATAAGGGACCCAGTGATTCATTCTTCAACAAATACTTACTGAACATCTACTACAAACCAAGCACTGTTCTAGGTGCTGAAGGCTGAGTTAGGGAAAAAACAGCAGAAAAGACAGTCAAGGCTTTTTAAATCAAATTTATAACAGCATGGCAGGGAGTGATAAACACTTTGAAGAAAAACAAAGTAGGAGAAGAGAGTGGTGAAGATCCCATTTGAGGTACAGTGAACAAGAGAGTCAATGGTATATTGGTGACAGTTCATCCTGATTCATGAGAGCACACTCTTCAATTTTTAGGAATTGTAATTGTGAGAGCAGATGTTAAACACAGACATTAGTGGGGTTTGGATCTGTGTCCCTGCCCAAATCTCATGTCAAATTGTAATCCCCACTGTTGGAGGTGAGGCCTGGTGGGAGGGGATTGGATCACGGGTGAGGGGGGTGGATTTCCCCCTTGGTACTGTCCTCACAACAGAGTGTGTTCTCAGGAGATCTGGTTGTTTAAAAGTGTGTGGCACTTCCCTGCTCTCTCTCTTCCTCCTGCTCAGCCCTTGTGAAGTGCCAGCTCCCTCTTCACCTTCCGCCATTGTAAGTTTCCTGAGGCCTCCCTAGAAGCTGAGCAGGTGCTAGCATCATGCTTCCTTCAGAGGCCGGGGAACGTGAGCCACTTTTCATCATAAATTACCCAGTCTCAGGTATTTCTTTACAGCAGTGTGAGAACAATCGAATACTGCCATTATTGAAAATTAAATTATATGAACTTCAAAGTCAATATATTATATTAAAAACAAAGCTAATAAATACTCAAACTCAGCATCTTCTATGTAGATTACTGACTATTATCATGATCTATGTCCTTTAAGTTATTTACATCTATGATACCTGTGTATTGGAAATACTATATAATGGTGTGCTGCTCCAATCTCTTCCCAACTCTGTGTTCAGTGATATCACATTGTAGTTTTAAATCGACCATGATGGATGTATTTACACTATGGAAATTGGCAAATACTATAGGTCAGGGCTTTTTATCCCAGGGAGCCAGTTGTTAAACATTTACCAGCATTTTACAGAAGAGAGATCTTTCTGATGAGCTAATATTTGAGGAGAAGCCTGAATTAAATGTGGGAATATCTGGGGGAGGGCAATGCAGATATAGGCCTTAGACCAGCACTTGTTTGACATGTTCAAAGATCAGTCCAGAGAACAGCATGGCTCTAGGTAGGTAAAGATAAGTAAGATACCATTACTGTCCTCCAGGAAGTCAATCCAGTGAAGGAGAGACCATAAAGGGAAAATGATAATGAAATGAGCTTATAGGAAAGACAGAAGGGAGTGGAACATGCTAAAGAACACCAGAGATTGGCTGGGTGTGGTGGCTCACACCTGTAATCCCAGCACTTTGGGAGGCCGAAGTGGGCAGATCACTTGAGGTCAGGAGTTTGAGATCAGCCTGGCCAACATGGTGAAACCCCATTTCTACTAAAAACATACCAAAAAAATTAGCCAGCCATGGTGGTGTGCACCTGTAATCCCAGCTACTCGGGAAGCTGAGGCAGGAAAAGTGCTTGAACCTGGGAGGCAAGGGTTGCAGTGAGCTGAGATCGCACCACTGCACTCCAGCCTGGGCAACAGAGCAAGACTCTGTCTCAAAGGAAAAAAAAAAAGAAAACACCAGAGATGCAATCAGCAAAATCCAGACTGGGAAACCCTATAGGACAGACAATCTAGTTCTTCAACAAATAAACTGCAAGGAAATTGAGGCAGATTCTGTAAAATAAAAAAAGACCTCAAAGACATATGAAGCCATGGGAAGATTATTTGGCTCCTGATTCAAGCAAATTGCAAAAAATTATAAAATTAAGATTTAAGTTAAAATTATAATTAATATAAATTAATAGATATGTGGAAATTTAAACATTAAAGGGACATTCGATGGTATTTAAAAATTACTACTTTAATTTGTAAAATTTTAGGTGAGATAACGGTTTTGTGGTTATTTTCAAATGTCCTTATGTTTCAGAGATACATGCCAAAATATGTATAAGTGAAATGATATGATATCTGGCATCTTCCTCCAACTAACACAGGAAGGGGAAGTGGGTAGATGAAACAAGATTGGCCATGAATTGATCATTGTTGAGCTGTGTGGTAGTTACATAAGGATCAATTTCGTAAATAATTAAAACTTTCCATAACAAAAAGTTTTGGAAGAACTTTTTCTGGACTGGATACCAAGGGACTGATAGAATTGCTGACCAGGTATTTGAGGACATTGGGAAGACTTCCAAAGAAATGGGGACACTCATGTGAAAGCGTTCCCAGGCAGCAAGACAGCATGAACAAACAAATGAAGTTATTTTAAGCATCGCCTAACATCATCGATATCAAACATGGTTAGGATTTGGTTTTCATCAACAGCAGGCTATTATCACATGGAAACAGGTTGCCAGAGTTCATGGAACTTCCTTTGAAATGGATATGTGTAGAGATGGGCTGAGTGAAACAGGAGAGGGACTGAATGTTTGACTGGGATATCAGGAGACCCAGAGTGACAATCCTGGCTCTGTCATTAACCAGCCGTATGTCTTGGAGAAAGGCTCTTAAATTTTGGGTGTCTCCACTTCCTCGTTTACAAAACAAGAAGGTCTGACTTATTCCCTGAGAACCCTTCTTCAATCTCCTATTCGACGTGGGTTTCCACAGACATAAAATGATAACTGCGGGGTCATATGTAAGAAATTATCAGCTTCAGGTCTCTGCAGTGTCACTGTCAGAACCTCCAACGTCAGCAGGCGACCCCAGAAAAGTCCCTGACACAACCGTCTGCTTCACATGAGAAGCAAATGGGAGGAACACAGTGTGGCTGCGTGCATTGTTTTCCAACGCAGTAACTAAAATTTTGGTGCCCTTCTCAGTAAGAGAAAAGAATTGATTTACCATTTGGCAACTTACCAGTTAAAAGTTCCTCTCTACTTGGAAACTACACTTGCTTTCTTTCCTTGTTTCTATAAAAGAATATTGAAAAATCTGCTCCTTGGTGTCTCAAATGAAGTTAAAATAGTTCTGATTGGATATCACCCTGGGTCCACAGTTTCTAACATAATAAAAGGTGCCTGGCTGGGCATGGTGGCTCACACCTGTAATCCCAGCACTTTGGGAGGCCAAGGTGGGTAGATCATGAGGTCAGGAGTTCCAAGACCAGCCTGGCCAACATAGTGAAACCCCATCTCTACTAAAAACACAAAAATTAGCTGGGTGTGGTGGCACATGCCTGTAGTCCCAGCTACCAGGGAGGCTGAGGCGGGAGAATCACTTGAACCCAGGAGGCAGAGGTTGCAGTGAGCCAAGACCATGCCATTGCACTCCAGCCTGGGTGACAGAATGAGACTCCATCTCAAAAAAAAAAAAAAAAAGGTACCAAAATAACTTCCTTAGACACCACTCCCCACGTTTTGAACCATAGTAGAGACTCAGCTGCAACCATCCCTATCACAGAAGGACAGATATGAACTCTGAGGCCCAGAACTGCTGGATATTTAGAGACCCACCAGCCCCCCTCCTACCTTGGCAGAAGGCTGAAGGCTGCACAGACTCGTCTCGGAAAACTGGCATTTGAGAGGAAAACAAGGGTGAGTGAGATCTGCCTGGGTCTCTGATTCTCCATGTCCTGCAATTTTTTTTCCAGAGCATGACTGAGAAGAAGACTTATCTGGTACAGAGAAAAGAGAGAGCCTGTGTGGTGGACCTGTAGACCACCTAACATTTGGGGAAACTGAGGCAGCCTGTCCTCCTCTTCTTCTCTGTGCTCCAGTCTCTCAGGCTTTGCAGTCAGGGGAAGGACCACACTCTCACATTAACTACATCCTTCCCTCACATCTCTCTTAAGCTTCCAGTGCTCAAGCAAGCTTCCTGACTGAGGTGGCCTCTGTTAGCCTGCATCCTCATGACATCTCTCTGCTTTCCTTCCAGCATTTTATCAGTTTGTAATTATGTATTAACTGCTGTGATTACATGTTTAATATGCCTCCCCCATGACACTAAACAGATATCACAGATCCTGAATATATATTTTTTCTTTTTAAAATTGAAGAACATACTAGCCGGGTGCAGTGGCTCATCCCTGTAATCCCAACACTTTGGAAGGCCAAAATGGGCAGATCACTTGAGGTCAGGAGTTCATGACCAGCCTGACCAACATGGCGAAATCTGTTCTTTACTAAAAATACAAAAAAAAAAAAGGCTGGGCACGGTGGCTCACACATATAATCCCAGCTACTTGGGAGGCTGAGGCAGGAGAATCACTTGGACCCGGGAGATGGAGGTTGTAGTGAGCTGAGATCCCACCATTGCACTCCAGCCTGGGTGACAAAGCAAGACTCTGTCTCAAATAAATAAATAAATAAATAAATAAATAAATAAGCTGGGGCATGGTGGCACGCCCCTGTAATCCCAGCTGCTCAGGAGGCTAAGGCATGAGAATCTCTTGAACCCAGGAGGCAGAGGTTACAGTGAGCTGAGATCGTACCACTGCACTCCAGCCTGGGTGACAGAGCAACACTGTGTCTCAAAAAATAATAATAATTAAAAAATTGAAGAACATACAGAAAATGCACAACTCATAAGATTGCAGCTTAGTGAATATTACGAAGTGAACACACCTGTTGACCATCGTCCAGGTCAAGAAACAGAACAGTCCCAGAACCCCGGAAGGCACTCTCCCTCCTTCCCAAAGCTACCACTCTCCTGACATCCATAGATTAGTTTTGCCTCCTTTTTAGTTTTTAATCTTAAAACTTAAGAAAAAAAGATATAACTTACATACAGTGAACTTTACCCTTTATATCCTAGTTCTATGAGTTTTGATAAACGTAAACCCCGAACTCAATCAAGATACAGAACATTTCCACAACTCCCTCAAATTCCATTGTGCCCTTGGTAGTCAACCCCTCCCCCCACCCCCAGCTCTTGAAATTCACTGATTTGTTCCCTCTCCCTATAATTTTATATATTTCGGGTTTTTTGTTTTTTTTTTTTTCAGGGTCTCCCTCTGTCTCCCAGGCTGGAGAACAGTGGCATAATCAGAGCTTACTGCAGCCTCGACCTCCCAGGCTCAAGCGATCATCCCTCCTCAGGACTCCCTCCAGCTCCCCCATCACCAAGTAGCTGGGACTACAGATGAATGATCCAGTATTTTGGGGTGGGGAGGCGGGTTTTTGAACTCCGTCACTCAGTGTTTGTGAGATTCATTCATGATGTTGTGTATAACAGTAGTTCACTTGCACTGCTGTATCAATGTGCCATGATTTATTTATATGAGTGGGTATGGACATACTACCAAGTATTTATCCATTGTATTGTCGATGGTCATCTGGGTTGTTTCCAGTTTGAGGCTTTTACAAATAATGCTGCTAGAAATATTCCTACACGTGCCTTTTTATGCTTATGGGTATGCATCTTCTTTATGGCTTGGTGATACCAGCGTCAGGAAGATGTGCTCCTATGTTAGTTTCCATAAGTTTCACGCTACCTTTCACACTTAGAGCTACAATTGATCTGCAATTCAGAGCTGTGTGTGATGAGAAGTAGGGGGCCAATTTCTCTTTTTTCTTTTCACTACGTGGATATCCCGTTGACCCAGCACCATTAACTAAAAATAGTTTCCTCCTGTGCTCTGCAGCCCTGCCTCTGAAATAAATTGTCCATACAAGTGTATTTTTGTTTCTGGTCTCTATCTTATATTCCACTGGTCTTCCCACTTTGTTTTTCTTTTTCAAGATTTTTTTCTGGCTGTTCTTGACCCTCTGAATTTCTACATAATCTTCAGGCCCCTATCTGGGTGCACTTCCTGGTATCCCAGCATCTGACCTGTACCTGGCGCGCAGCAGGAACTCACGGCTGGCTGTAACCTGGATGCATCAGAGACGATAGCAAAGCCTTTCACTCGTTCCAGGTTCCAGCAACTCACCCCAGCCGCGCAATTCCTCCTCGCTCACTCCCACCCCCCGTGGCACACCCACAAAAGGCAAGGAGGCGTGCCCGCCGCGGCGCGCGTCACTTTCCCCAGGACCTGCTGGCTCAGCCGCGGCTCTCCCCGCCCCCGCCTCCGCCTCCACCTCTTGGGGCCGGGCCGGAAGAGTGACCTCGCCGCCTACTTCCCTCTGCCGCGACAGCACAAGCTCAGCGATGGCGGCTGCAGAAGACGGCGGTCTCGGTGAGAACACCCGGCTGGACCAGGAGACGGCCCAGTGGCTGCGCTGGGACAAGGTGAGGGGCGTCAGCAGGCGGGGAGCGCCCGGAGCGGGGCCGGGTGCTCCGACCTCCCCAGGCGCGCGCCGCGTGCGCTGCCTGAGCTGCCTTCCCGCCGCGTGCACCCCGCTTCTCTCCCGGGAAGACTCAAGAGGAGGGTGCGGCCGCTGCTAGGCTTCCTTCGGCCTGGCAGGCATGTGGCACGGTCGGAGTTAGGCCGGGAAAGCGTGTTCCCGGACGAAACCAGCCATCCGGCCGGCCGGACTGCAAGTTTGGAGTAGAGGAGCGAGCCAGGGTGGTCTAAGCGCGGCCAGACCCTGGACGCTGTCTAGCTGAGGGGAGCACGCCTGTCACTCAGACAGCTGGCTCGTCGTCCGTGCTCTGCTGTGCATCCCCATGAACCCAGAATCGCTCCGTCCCGCCTATTCCTTTGGCCGCTGAGACCTCTGCTGAGCAGCGTTGTGGTCCGGTCCTCCCATCCCGAGGGCTTGGTTACAAACCAAGGGTCCTCCTGGGTGGGCCCGCCTGGCTTCAGGAGTACCCGTTAGAACTTTGACTGCCGAGGAGGAACCCTTTGGACACAGCATGGTTTTCTGTCTCTTCAATCCTTTTCTTAGAGAGAATCAGGAACCCAGCTGTGGACATCACTCCCTCTCTCCTCTCTAACTTGCGTCTCGCCCTTCCTACCTGTTCTGCTTGCTGTTCGGTTTTCTCGGGATGCCCCTTGCTGCTCTCTTCTGCCGAACTTGTTTCTTCCGTTGTGACTCATTTTGTGCCTGAACTTAAATGTGGCTTACGTAGAGAGTCCTTCCTTGGCTCCGAAGTGTAAATTATTTCTCCCTAATATTCACTCTAAACGGTCTGTTATTTTCCTTTCTAGCTCTTACTACAAATGGTAAAAACAAAAAACACTCCAAAAACACTTGTTTGTAGGTTTGTTTAATGTCTGTCTCCAGGGCCGACTTCAGGGGCGAGAGACCCCTGCAGTCTTACAGGACTCCCGCTCCTAGAAGGGCCCACTGTTGTTTTAATGTCCTGCTGTCCTGTCTTGAAAATCTTAATGGTAAAAAGAGAGGTCACCCATTTTCATTGTGCACTGGACCTCCATAGATTATGTGACCAGGCCTCTCTGTTCTCACTACCTTGGTTTGGAGTGCCTGGCATAGGCATAGTGCATGACGCGTAGTAGGTCACTGAAATACTTGAATGAACAAAGCAGATTACAAGGTCAGTAGGGGTCAGGTCTTTGTCTTTATTTACCATTCTCCGGCCCCTACAGATAAAATGTCAGCAAATCCCATTTCCAGGATGCTATTGGCAACTCCTTGGGGCGTTTTCTTTTCCTGGGAAGATAACCTTGTGATTCTCAAGGGAAGAAAAATGTTTCCATTTCTGATAACTTGCAATTTGTAGAGTACAGAATTGTTTTGAAGTCAGAGTTCATAATGCACTTTCCCTAAGAAGAAAAAGGAGAAGAAAGCAATCTAATTTCTACACAGTGTTGCATCTGTGTATAGAAGGATTGTATCTCTCTGGGTAGAAATGAGATGTCCTTTTTTTTTTTTTTTAACCACTTCTCATGTTCTATCCTCTGTTAATTTCTTTTTTTGCTTTGAAACTGGCACCTAACTTAGAAGAAGCCCATTCATTCTCCAGTGAATCTCCCACCAGCTAAAAGTACTGCAGCCCTCTAGTCTGACTACCCCCCCGCGATTGGCAAGGCACCCTGGCAGGTGCCCTCTGTGTTTCCACCGTGCCCTTCATCCCTGCTCTTTTCTCTGCTGTCAGTTTTGGTCACTGCCAGGGCTGATTTTGATCCTGCTCTCCTCTTAACTTCTCATTCGTATCTGTCCATCTCCTTTGTTTCTCTCAGGCTACTTTCATATATATCAAATTTCATATATATCATATATATCAAAGACCATATATATAATTGGTCTTTCATATATATCAAAGACCAATTAAGATTTTCCAGACCTACACTATGAACAAGGGAGAATCACTCGATATTGGGTGTGGCAGTGAAGTCCGTGTTTTCTGATTCACTCCACGAATATTTATTGAGCCTCTTTTATGAGCCTCTTTTATGTACCCAATCTGAGCCCTTCTTTGGGGGCAGCTGACAGTCTGATAGGTAAGACTGTGTTCTGTAATTAGTGTCTGCTGCTTTTCACCAAAAAAGGTGGGGTTTACTTGATTCCTATTGAATCTGAAACAATCTGGAAATGTGGGCTTAATTCCAGAAAGCCAAGGTTTTATTTGCAATAGTATTTCAAAGTTTAATTACATGGCCATGTCCTGCATGAGTGCTCATCTAAGTGGATAATGACTGTAAAACAGGAATATAAAGTACTTCCTCTGTTGTTTTCCTGAATTCATAACTTAAAAGGCTCATATGAAATTAATGGGATTGTCATTATTTTTCTCCAACCTTAACATTTTCTGCAACTACCATACAAAAAAAAAATAGGGCAACGTATGATGAACTTAAATGAATCATGTCAGCGTCCATTTGAAGCAGTTAATGTTATAGAAAAGGCACTAGATTAACGTTTATCTTGCAATTTAAGCAAGTCACTCAATCTCTGAGGCTTCCACATCTATAAAATTAGGTTTCTGTTATTTGTCTGCTTCTTGGAGATGTTACAATATTCAAACTTAACCAGGTATGTGAACGCCTGGTATGAATTATAAAATATTACAAAAGTAAGGTTTTGATTTAAATTGTGTAATCTCTCCGGAAAATTGGAGGGCATTAGGGAGAAAAATGAACATTTAATCACAACTAAGTGCCAGGTAGAGAAAGATGTTTTACATTAAGTTGAAGTAAACCACCTTAAAACCTTAAAAATCGAGTAAGGGAGGTTCTAGATTATTCCCATTTTGCAAATGGGGAAACAGAATTTGAGAACTGAAATAATCTGCACAAGCACCTAGAGTTGGCAAGTAGTGTGCTGGGATTCCATTCTGGGGGTTAGACTCATATGGTAAAACCTCCACTTCTGTTTCTCCAAAAGTGCTTACCTTGACAGGAAAGAACAGAACACTTAACATTATAATGTCAAACTGACTTCATATTTCAGATTTCAAAAGCATCAGAAAATTGAAAGGTCTACATATATATATTTTTTTTTTCTATGGGTTAGAATAATTGTGGGTTTTTTTACATTTCTGATTTTTCATTCACTTATGTGTCTCGCTGTATCTATACATTTTTGTTTTGCAGAATTTCTTAACTTTGGAGGTAGTGAAACGACTAATAGCAGAAGGTAATAAAGAAGAACTAGAAAAATGTTTTGGGGCCCGATTGGAGTTTGGGACAGCTGGCCTTCGAGCTGCTATGGGACCTGGAATTTCTCGTATGAATGACTTGACCATCATCCAGACTACACAGGTACCACATTTTTATGATTCTTAGTAACTCAATGTATCCCCTAGCTCATTTTCTATTTGACAGACCTAATTTGTTCTAATTATGGACATGTCTTATCAGCTTGGCTAGACACAGGAAGTCGCCACCATTTACTCCATAAAGTAAGTTGGTCGAAGTAGCACTTGATCAGGACTCATATAGCCATTCATTCATTCATTCAGCACACTTATTGAGTGCCTATTATGTGCCAGTCACTGGGGATATGAGAGTGACTCAAGCAAACAGATTCTCTCATGGAGCTTTCCTTCCCGTATAAATGCACCAAGTAAACTGACAACTTTTAAGGTTCTATTATTTTTGCCATGGTTACATAGCAAGTGCTAAAAAGCTTTTCTGACTGCTAGAATTACCAAGAGCCTGTTCTCCTTTGTTTTATAGTCTGGATTGAGTCTGAGTTTCCTTGCCTTAACTTGTGAATATTTTTGTCAGAGTCTAGACCCAGCTTTTAGGAAAGAGATAATTTGAGAAAACAGAAGCACTTCCACTGGGTATTGGCAGTACTGTTTATGAGGGAAATGAAATAGAACAGATTATTCTTATCAGTATTTCTTCAGCTTAGACCTGTTAATGATGAATATCACTTTAATTCAGGGAAAAGAAAGGCTAGAAAAAATTGCCTAATAGTGATTACATGTGCCTCACATATACATCCCAGCATAAAAGGCAAAGCTGGGCATGTTGTAACAAAACTCCAATAAGGAAAGCTTATCTAAGGATATGGAATTACCATGGGGGCCAGGCACGATGGCTCATGTGTGTAATCCCAGCACTTTGGGAGGCTGAGGCAGGCGGATCACTTGAGCCTAGGAGTTCAAGACCAGCCTGAGCAACATGGTGAAACCCTGTCTCTACCAAAAATACAAAAATTAGCCAGGCGTGGTGGTGTGCACCTGTAATTCCAGCTACTTGGGAGGCTGAGACAGAGGGATTGTTTGAACCTGGAAGGCAAGGTCGTAGTGAGCTGACATCGTGCCACTGGACTCCAGCCTGGGCAACAGAGCAAAACTCTATCTCAAAAAAAAAAAAAAAAAAAAAAAAAACGATTTGCCATGGGAACTCCTGGTCACAAATTCTTATTAAGCAATAGGGCTCCCTAAGATGCTGGAGGAAAGACTTAGAATGGGGTAAGTTCGGGGATCCTATTCGGTTTGTGGATAACATAGGAACTGTAGGAACTGTGCTGATGAATAAGGTTGCCTTCTATGCCAGTTACTAGGGCTATATAACAAATCACTGGAAACATAATGATTTAAAACAACAACCACATTTATTTTGATCACAAATCTGCAATTTTGGTAGAACTCAGTGAGGACAGCTTATCTCTGCTCCACTCAGTACCATCTGGTCCAGTTTGGAGGCTGGAATCATTTGAAGGCCTCAGATGAAGAATTTCATTCACACATCTGAAATTATTACTGGCTATTAGCCGGGATCTTAGCTGGGGCTGGAGCCCCTTCATGTGGCCTGGACTTCCTTATAACATGGTGGTTGGCTTCCAATGGAGTATCCAGAGAGGGAGAGAGAGAATGTACCAGTTGGAAGCTGTGCTGACTTTTATGACCTAGCTTTGAAAGTCGCACAATGTCACTTCTACCATATTCAGTTTGTTAAAAGTGAGTCAGTAAGGCTGTCTCATATTCAAGGAGAGGGCACATAGATACCCACTTCTCATTGGAGGAGCATTAATGTCACATTGTAAGAGGAACATGTGGCATGGCTTATGTTACCGGGGCCATCTTTGGACAATCCAGTTGGTTACACCTGCCATTGGGCGTAATCGTTAGGGATTTCTAAGGGATTGTAGATTTACCTAGAGCTTTTTCCCCTGTATTTTTCTACATCTAGTTTCTGAGAGTAATGAAATGTATTCCTGTTAAGGACTATCTTACCCATTTTCTCCTAGAATTGGTCTTCTCTGGGGTAAACCCTGTGGTAAAGAAGATGATCAGTATGCTAAAGGTCATGTAATTCAACCAGACACCACTTGGGGTCATTTTCTCCACGACCCCACCACTCTGAAGTGCTCATTCAGCCTATTCTTGGATACTTATAATAGGAGACAGAGAAATGAAGAGTTAAGAAAGTTTTATCTGAGCAGCAGGTATATCTTTAAAATCTTAGGAGTGGATTCAAAATTAGAGGCAAGAGGATTCCCAGAACAAACAGCCCAGGTTTCTACCCCGTCTTGGGTAGTGTTCCCTGGCAGAATGCTGATAGACAAATATATTGGTAATTTTTCACTAGTCAGACTTTCTTGGTGGCATAGGTGCTCTTCCTGCTGGTCTCTGGGTGTGGAGCCTCATTCTGAGGTACCCCAAAGTTTGCCTGGTTCGTTTAAGAAGCAGATGTATGTGATTCAAAAATATGTCAAAGGAAACAGGACAGAGAGACTGGAGGAAACTTTTGAATTGTTTGCCTCATTGATAGAGGTTATAATTTCCTCCTGCCAATTAATTTATGCTGTGTTTATGCTCTATTTTGGATTCTGTGTTCTTAGATTATTTGATTTAGCCATGGCATACCAGTGATGGGAAACTCACTGTCCTCTGAAAGAGGCCATTCTATCTTTGGACCATTCTCATTAAAAGATGGTTTCATTATTTTAAGCCAAAATCTGCCTTTCTGTAGAATTTACGTATTGGTCTTAGTTCTACTTTTTGAAGTCAAACAAATAAACATGCTTCTTATGTTTTATAATAACATTTTATTTCTGAAAACCTCTCTCTTCCCCCCACTGAGTCTTTCATCTAGAATAGGAATTCACTTTTCTCTTGGCCATTCTTTCAGGTCCTCATCCTCAGCAGGCCTCTGAGATTTTTAGAGAATCTGGAGGTGTGAATGCTTTTTGCCCCATGGAGCATTAGGGCCACAGCTCAAGGGTTGAGCAGAAAGAGGGGTACTGTCACTGTTGTAAGTCTTAGAGTATCAGGCATGTGGCTACCTTCTGGGGAACCCACGAAACCAATACATGTGGCCTTATTTCCTTGTATCACTCAGCCTCAGAAGATAATCCCAGTGCAATGTATTTGTTCAGGAGAAGCTAAAGGCATTCTAAATTAGCTTTGCTCTGGCAACAAGGCTGTGATGTATCCCCTGCTACCCAAAATAAAAGTAATGTGTTGGGCATGGTGGCTCATGCCTATTATCCTAGCACTTTGGGAGGCCAAGGCAGGAGGATTGTTTGAGCCCAAGAAATTGAAACCAGCCTGGGCAAAACCAGCCTGGAAAATATGGCAAGATTCCATCTCTACATAAATTGTTTTTTAAAAATTAGCCAGGCGTGGTGGCAAGTGCCTGTAGTCCCAGCACGTCAGGAGGCTGAGGTGAGAGGATTACTTGAGCCTGAGAGATTGAGGCTGCAGTGAACCGTGATCATGTCACTGCACTCCAGCATGGGAGACACAGTGAGACCCCATCTCAAAGGAAAAAGAGTTACATATATTTTAATAAGACTTTAGCAAAAGTGAAATAAATAATGTAAAATGAATCATTATTTTTGCCCGGTCTACCACAGTTTTCTTTGTTTTATATGGCTTTGAAGGAAAATAACAACAAAAATAATGCTTACAACAGCAAACACTTAATATAGTACTTAGTTGGTGTTGAATTCTCAGTACTTTGCATGTTTTCATTCGTTTGCTCCTTATGAGGTAGATATTGTTATTCCTGTTTTACAGAAGAGGAAACTAAGGCACCAAGAAATTAAGGAACTTGTCATTTGCTTGTAGGTGGCAGCGTGGAGTACAGACTCACAGATTGTGCTTCTAGAGTGTGTGCTTTTAGGCCCTGCACTGAAGCATCTCTCACCAGCCCTGGGTACAAATCCAGGCTCTGCTACTCGAATATCTGAAACAAGACAAGTCACTGTGCCTCTCTGAGCCTTATTTTAACCATCTGTAAAATGGGATTTCTGGTCAGGGGCAGTGACCCACACCTATAATCCCAGCATTTTGGGAGGTGAAGGCAGGAGGATTATTTGACAATAGTTCAAGACCAACCTGGGCAACGTAGCAAGACCCTGTCTCTACAAAAAATTTTTAAAACTTAGTTGGGCCTGGTAGCATGCACTTGTGGTCCTAGCTTCTGAAGAGGCTGAGTTGGGGCAGCGGGGAGGATTGCTTAAGCCCAGGAATTCAAGGTTGCAATGAACTTTGATTGTGCCATTGCAACTCCAGCCTAGGCAACAGAGCAAGACCCTGTCTCTGGGGAAAAAAAAAGTTTTCCTAACAAAGTCGATCTGAGGTTAGAGATAACAGCTACTAAGTGATCAATGGCTAACACAGTACCTAATACAGAAACACGTAGATAATAAACAAAGCTATTATTTTCTTATTGTTGAGTTTGCTTTCCTTACTGAGGTGAATTTTTCCCCCTCTGCTATAGTGTTCTATGAAATTTGAGAAAACTTAATTTTGTCCAATTTTCTACATGGTATATATAAAATATGTTAAAGCGTATACTTTTTAAATCTATGGCATATTTGTAGGGATTTTGCAGATACCTGGAAAAACAGTTCAGTGACTTAAAGCAGAAAGGCATCGTGATCAGCTTTGACGCCCGAGCCCATCCATCCAGTGGGGTAGCAGCAGAAGGTATTTAAACATTTTACAAAATGATGCTTTTATAATTTATTTTGCAGTTTTATTTTAATCACCATCTCAATTACTTGACTTTAATATATTCATTAGCCTCATTGCTTAACAATAAAAACAATAGGTAACTTCTCTTGGCAACTTTGAAAGATTCTGGTTTTACATTGGGTTGAGGAAATAAAATTATTTAGACAATTTAGAATGTAATACCTATCTAAACAAAAATTTCTTAAACTGGGAGTATTATTTCACCCTCTCATTTGCCTTGTTATACATAATTTTTTTTAATTTTTTAAAATTTTTTATTATACTTTAAGTTCTAGGGTACATGTGCACAATGTCCAGGTTTGTTACATATGTATACATGTGCCATGTTGGGGTGTGCTGCACCCATTAAATTTATACATAATTTTTACCGTGCTATTCATAAACCTCATGACCCCCTTCCCACTCTTGAATGCCCACGTCAAGCTGCATTTCTGAAACATTCTCAAACCAGTGGGACTCTGTTATGTAGCTGTAGGCGTGTGATGCTGATGGTGATAATGATAACAGTAATAACAGCAATCATTTGAGTGCTGATTATGAACCAGACACTTACGTATTTACTCATTCTATCCTCACAGCAACCTGTAAGGTATGCACTTTCATCCCTTTACTTTGAGATTATAATGTGAAAGCAGGAGTCGCAATTTAAACCTAAGGAGGCTAGTACCAGCGGTCAGCAAACTTTTTCTCTAAAGGGCAAATAGTGGATATCATACACATTGCGTATCACATGATTCCCACCACCACTACTCATTCTCCCATGAAGCAGAGAAGCATCCATAGACAATGCATAAACACAGGAGCATGGCAGTGTTCCAGTAAAACTTTATTTACAAAATGGGCTGGCTGTAGTTACCAACCCCTGCCCTTAACCATGTTACATAACCCTCTTTTTTACTTGAACACTTCCTCTGTTATGATGAATTTTTAATCATTCCAGAGTATCAGTATTAGTAGTATCTTAGAATTATACATATTGAATATTAATGAAAAGTCTCATTAACTTTACAGAGCTGGATGAGTTTATAGAGTCCTATATTTGCCCATCAGGAGCTTCCAATCTAAGACAGAAGCACTCGTGGTGACAAACGTGTGACCGTGAGGAAGGGTGTATAGCCAGAGAAAATCACCAGGCGGCATCAGCCCCAGGTTGAACTCGGGGGCATACGGTTTTAGTCTTTAGCTTTGCAGCTCAAAATGTGGTTTTGTCAGTAAAGCAAGAGAAAAGTTATAGCTCTGGGGGATAGATGCACATAAACTACATTCACAAGAGAATGATGTGGTGTAAACTAGCATATCAGCTTGTCATTTACAGTTAGTGGATATACAGTTAGAACTAAATCATCACCATGTTCCTCTGCCACCCCAGGGCAGGTCAGATCCTTTGCTCAGAGCATGCACAGTGCTTATATGTGGCTAAATCTACCTACTGAGCTTAAATTTCTTCATTTTAGGCTGACTGCCCTGCTTCTGGTTGATACAACCTTCAGAGATATGTTAATATTATCAATTAAGGTACAGATTTTTTTGCCCTGGCTTAGGTCCCTATCATTTCCTTAAAGTGAGTGATGTTACTGATTTAAGCTTATGGTTCAAGTCTCAGAGTTTGATGGGATGGGATGGAGTGGAACTCAAGGCTACTCTCTATTACCTACAAGGCGTGAGACATTTAGAGATCGTAACGTAAGTGTTTAACCAACACATAGTAAGATATTCATAATGAGTGAAAGGAATCTTCATAAGGAGTTGGAAACTATTGCAGTTTCTGAATTTTGCCCAAAAAAATGTTTATTCTTTAATCTTCCAATTTTAAGTATCTAGTGGGGAACGTAAGCAGTAACTGTTAAGTACATGCAGAGAACGCATCGCGTTTTTTGTGCACATTTGTAACGTAGAGAGAAAGAGTGGAGATCTGCTCTTTGTCCCCCAGGCAGCCTTCAGAATACTGTTTGATGAAGCTAGTGCTCAAGAAGTATTTGGGGAGAGGATGAATGATCTGATTGTTTAACCCACAAGGATGGTATAATGTTGTTCATTCTGAGTAAATTGCTCATTTATTTGTGGTAATGTATTTTACACCAGCTTGAAGGAAGATTTGATGCCATTTCTGTGTCTTGCCCTGAGCAAGTTTCTGTGGAAGTTGAGAAAAATGTCAAATAATTAAGTTTTCTTTCAAAGGCTGATTGGAACCAAGATGTATATACGTGTATGGGGGTGTGGTGTGTGTGTGTGTGTGTTTGTGTGTGTATGTGTGTATATACACACATGCATACTCCAGGATGTCTTATATTTCAAATAAAGCAATCTCTAATCAATTTCCAGTCTGTGTGGTGTACGCTGGATTGTGATAGGCTTAGGTGGGGATTTTCAGCCTCTGCTCTGTTGACGTGTGACTGCACAGTGGCTGGGTGATTTTTTTGTGGTTGTGGGGCACATTATAAGGTGTTTAGCAGCACCCCTGACCTCTCCCTACTAGCTGCCAGTAGCGGCTCTCTCTGTTCCCCAGTGTGACACGCAAAAATGTTTCCAGACATTTCAGATGCCTGGAAGGAGAAGGTGCAGACTTGCCCTGGCTGAGAACCACTGAGGTAGATGGAGAGCTGAAAGGCTGGGATGCAGCCTGGCTCCGCCACTAAGTGGCTGTTAGACCCAGGGAAAGGGGCCTGGCCTTTCTTGGCTTTAGTGCCATTTCTGTAAAACAAAAGAGTGAAATGAGATGACTCCTGAGAGTCCTTCAGCTTTACTGTCCCATGCCAGGGTAAAGATTGTAATAAATGCTATCCTTGATCTGGCTGCTGCATTCACCCTAAAGAACGTTCGGCATTCATTCCCTTCTTTCCATCTCTCACAGTCCTGATCACTCAACTCTCCTTTTCTTCCCTGGCACTCTGCATTCGCAGGTTTGCCCGACTTGCTGCAACCACATTTATCAGTCAGGGGATTCCTGTGTACCTCTTTTCTGATATAACGCCAACCCCCTTTGTGGTAAGTAGCCATTTCCTTTCATAATTTCCTGTCACATGATCAGGGATGGGACTTGGCTGAATTTGACAGTCTTTAGGGCTATTGGGATTGGACTGTTTGAATGACAGAGGAGCTCCTTGGCATATACGAGGCATTTTCTTTTCTCTCCTGGAATGTTTCTCCCACATCCTGGTAATATTTCTCTGGTGTTCAACTTTTGATTCATCGGAATTGGTTTTTTTAAAGTGCAGTTTTCCTTTTGTTTGCATTCTAAGGATATTTGAGTGAGTTAGCAAAAAAAAAAAAAATTTTTTTTGAGACAGAGTCTCGCTCTGTTGCCCAGGCTGGAGTGCGATGGTGCAGTCTTGGCTCACTGTAACCTCCATCTCCTGGGTTCAAGCAATTCTCCTACCTCAGCCTCCCAAGTAGCTGGGATTACAGGCGCCTGCCACCACGCCCAGCTAGTTTTTGCATTTTTAGTAGAAATGAGGTTTCACCACATTGGCCACGCTAGTCTCGAACTCTTGGCTTCAGGTCATCTGCCTGCCTTGGCCTCCCAAAGTGCTGGTATTACAGGCGTGAGTCACCGCACCTGGCCTTTTCTCCGTTTTTAAATTTGGTTTGTAGTTCTTTTTCTCAGCTATCACAATTAAGAAACTTCTTGGGTCGAAATCTGAATTCACTTCAAACCCTGTCTTGTCATGAATATTTTTGACAAGCTGACGCACCCCTGTTTTATACAAATGTTTTATTCTAAATACTATTCATGGCTAGTACAGAGAGCATGCTCGGCATGTTTGAGTAAGACTTTCATCAGATCCTTTGTGTAGCACAATCTAAAGAAAAAGACAGTAGGGACTATGACAGCTGTTACTTTGACATAGACAAAACTTTTAAGAGCTGGGCCAGATGCTGAAAATACGTTTTGAAAAATGTGATTTGGATGCAGTTACTTGCATCTAGTAGAAATGAGACTGTATCGCTACAGAAGGAGATTCCAACTCATTTTGTGTTTGCTGGCTCTAGTGCACTGACAGGTAGATGCAGCACCCCTAGGCTGTAAATAACCTGGTACACACACTATTCACATCTAAATGTAGTTCAAGTTTTATTGTTTGATGGAAAAATTATCATCTATTCAAGCATCCTAATTACCTTCTGTACTAAGCGTTAATAGCTATTAATTTTATGTCAGACATGAATTGATCCAGTGTGCCATGATCCTTTGTCCACACTGAGGAGTCATTCTCCTCTTTTCTTTGGCCCAGGACACCTGAGAGATATGACATAACTTCCAGGGGGTTGAGTGACTGCAATGATTCTTGGTGGGAGGGTGGAGGGGACAGACAATTTAAATCTCAGGTTGCCTGTGTATAATCAATGTCATTTGCCATAATGGGGGAATAATCCAGCCCCTCCTCCCACTTTGGGAAGTAGTAGAGATGGGAGTTAAGTTGAAATATAAATAACCCTGGAGTGAGAGATAAATGAGCAACGTGTAAGAGCATTCTCCATTCCCTCAACTTTTTTTTCTGAGACAGAGTTTCACTTTTGTCTCAAAAAGAGTTAGGGCTGGAGTGCGGTGGCATGATCTTGGCTCACTGCAACCTCTGCCTCCCGGGTTCAAGTGATTCTCCTGCCTCAGCCTCCCAAGTTACTGAGATTACAGGCGCCTGCCTCCATGCCTGGCTAATTCTTTTGTATTTTTGGTAGAGACAGGGTTTCACCATGTTGGCCAGGCTGGTCTTGAACTCCTGACCTCAAGTGATCCACCTGTCTCGGCCTCTCAAAGTGGTGGGATTATAGGCGTGAGCCATCACCCGCAGCCCCTCAGTGTTTTTCTCAACCTTTTCCTTAAATGAGAAAGAGGAGAAGAGGGAGAAGCAGTTGGAGGTAGTAAATTGAATCCACAAACTTCTGTCTCAGGTAGAAGCCTTGAAAGCGTTGGAATGGAGGCTTAGACATTGTTGTGTTTGAATAATTTTCTAGCTTAACCAAGTAGAAGATGGAATGAGAAGGCACTGAGGAAATTACTCACCTTTCTTATTTGGAAATGCATCCTGGAATTTTGAGCAACTAGTTAGTTCTAAGGGTAGTTGCATACTGCTGGGGTGTGGCTCAAAAATATTATGCTATTTATATATTACATTTATTAAAAGGGAGCAAGTTGGCATGAACAGTATAAAATAGACATTTTAAGGATATCTGCTTCTTTTTGTTAAAAACTGTTTATTCTTGTTTCCTGCTATGTTACAGCCCTTCACAGTATCACGCTTGAAACTTTGTGCTGGAATCATGATAACTGCATCTCACAATCCAAAGCAGGATAATGGTTATAAGGTATTTTCCTTTTTCTACTCCACACGTACATCCTTCTGTAGGAATCCTGTATCTGTATTCTTTGGGACCATAGGTAATAGGTGCCTTATTTCCATTAACGGTAAACCTTCTGAATGTGTTCCTGGGTTCTCTAGGTCTATTGGGATAATGGAGCTCAGATCATTTCTCCTCATGATAAAGGGATTTCTCAAGCTATTGAAGAAAACCTAGAACCGTGGCCTCAAGCTTGGGACGACTCTTTAATTGATAGCAGTCCACTTCTTCACAATCCAAGTGCTTCCATCAATAATGACTACTTTGAAGACCTTAAAAAGTACTGTTTCCACAGGTAAACAAATTATGTCTTCACTGGCCTTGAGTTAGTTAAGTTTATGTAATTCAGCCAAATTCTATCAGTGTTCATGAAGTTTTTCTCTTTAATTGGTTCATGTACTACAGCTGCATCTGATTTTATTTTATTTTGTTTACTTATTTTGAGACAGGGTCTCACTCTGTCACCCAGGCTGTAGTGCAGTGGCATGATCTTGGCTCACTACAACCTCTGTCTTCTAGATTCAAGCGATTCTTGTGCCTCAGCCTCCCAAATAGCTGGGATTACAGGCGTGAGCCACTGCACCCAGCTAGTTTTTTTGTATTTTTAATAGAGATAAGGTATTGGCATGTTGGCCAGGCTAGTCTTGAACTCCTGGCCTCAAGTGATCCACCGGCCTTGGCCTCCCAAAGTGCTGGGATTCCAGGTGTAAGCCACCATGCCCACCTAGCCGCATCTGATTTTAGAGGCTGTAGATCAGGCCTTGGCAAACTTTTCTTAAAGGGACAGATAGTAAATATTTTTGGCTTTGAGGGCCACATGGACTCTTTCTCAACTACTCAACTCTGCTGCTGTTTTAGTACAAAAGCCGTCATAGATGAAACGTCAGTGAAGGAGTGCAGACAGAAGTGGTGGCTTGCCCATAGGCCTTAGTTTGCTGACCTGTTATAGATTCTGTATATGTATGTGATTCATACATATTCATACATGTCAGTGTGTGTGTGTGTGTGTGTACATATATATGTATGTTTTAAAAACTTGCTCGAAAGTCTGGAATAGGAAACACTGGTATTTTTCTATCTTTCCAAAAATTTTCTGTGCATATGCAAGCACATATATATATGTATAATATACTTCAAAACCATAAATGGGAATATAGTATGTGTATGTGGTTTGTTCTGTGCCCTTTTCCCCCCAGTTAATTTGTCACGGACACCTTCCTATGTTAGTCCCTATTAGTCCCGACTTTCTGTCTTAAAGGCTGCTGCACCGGTGTGTTTAACTCAGTGACACAGACTCAGTCCTTACCGTCAGGTAGGAAGTGGTCTAGCAGAGTGACAGTAGTGTCTTCTTAAGTATGCTGTAGGTCCCACCCCTCCTGATTGTCCCCCTAGCAAGAAACCACGGATTCAAAGAAACTGAACTTGTAGGTGTCTTTGATACTGTATTTGTTGGATCAGCTAATGGTGTCCACTCCAGTGCAGAGTATGAAAGCCCAGTCCCTCCTGAAGGGAGCAGCCATGCCAGCCGAGTGTTGCCCACATGAAAATATAGGTCCCAGTTGCCAGATCATCTGAGTTCTCCTCTTCCCAAAAAAACCAGAAACCTGCATTTTGTGTGTGAAATCTCCTAATTCCTACATGTTGTACCATTTTTTTCAATGGTGTGTAGTCCAGACAAAACACATCTGTGAACTTTCCCTCTGCCCCTCTGATTTAACTTCATGAAAAATGAAGCATTTCTGGTTTTCCACGCCCAGTAGCTCAGGAGTCAACCCCCCTTGTGAACAGTTGCTTGAGTGTGTGTGTGTATGCGTGCACGTGCATGTGTGTGGGCATGCATATCCGTAAGGTAACTTTCTGGCATCAGAATTGTCTATGCATTCGCAAAGTTGATAGTGCTTAGCAAATTGACCGCCAAAAATATACCAGTTGGTGCTCCCACCAGCAGTAGATGGTGACAGCATATGAAATCTACATTTCCTCCTGCGCTGTGATCCAGTTTCTCATTTTTCCTGATTTGCTAGTTGAAAGTAATAGCTCACTTTTATTTGTATTCTTTAACCTATATATTTCTATGTATTTGTTCACCTTTCATATTTATAAACATCTTTGTTTATAATATAAATACATATATACATGTAATATATACATATAAAAAATATATATAATATATGTTTTTTAGATGTTTAGAATTCTGTTGTTATCTTTGGAATTTTTTATTGAAACTCTTTGCTGAACTGTTTACAAATTTGTATAATATTTATTACTCTTCTTTTATAGCTTCTGTGTTTTATGTCATGCTTAGGAAGACACGCTGTATAACAAAATTATTAAAGTAACACAAAAAATTTCGCTTGTTCTTTCTGTAGAACTTTCATGTTTGTGTTTTATAATATTTCAATATTCTGTTTCATTAGTGATTTTTAATTTTATATGGGGCATGAAGTAGGAAAACAGATTATAGGTTTTTTCTAAAAGGTTTGCGGTTGTACCAACATCAGTGGAAGAATCTTTTTTTTTTTTTTTTTTGACTAATTGGAAAGGTCACTTTTATGAAACAATTTCTAACGTTAATCAAGTGCTTATTGTATATCAGATAGTTGCTGGAGACCCTTCACATGTAATTTTTTTTCTTTTTTTTTTGAGACAGGATCTCACATTGTCACCCAGGCTGGAGTGCAGTGGCATGATCTTGGCTCACTGCGGCCTTGACCTCCCAGGTTCAGGGAATGCTCCTGCCTCAGCCCTCCAAGTAGCTGGGACTACAGTTGTGTGCCACCATGCCCTCCTAATTTTTTTGTATTTTTTTTGTAGATACGGGGTTTCACCATGTTGCCCAGGCTGGTCTTGTATTCCTGAGCTCAAGCAATCCACCAGCCTCGGCCTCCCAAAGTGCTAGGATTAGAGGAGTGAGCCACTGTGCCCGGTCAACATGTAATTTCATTTTAATCCTCAGAGTAATGCCAGTAAATTATAGTATATTATCATGCATGTTATAGATGAGAAAACTGTAAGGAAGAGTGGTTAATAGCCAACAGTCACACGGCTTATAGATGGCCAAGCTCCAGGATTTAAATTCAGACTCTGACTCCAGAGCATGTTAACCACTTAGCATTATTACTTCTGTGTTCATTTCCCATTTCAAATTAGGTTAACTTCTGAATTCTCTATTCTGTTCCTTTAATCTGCCTTTTTATATCTAGTACCAAGCTGTTTTAATTACTATAGGTTTATTATGTATTTTAAAATCCAAGAGAGTTGTTTTTCCAGATTTTTCCTCCCTAATCTTACGTATTTATTTTCCCAGATGCATTTTATTTTCAGGGTATGCTTGTTTTAAACCACCATTCTCTTAGATAAGACCGTGTTCATTTATTCATTCCCAAAAGAAATAGATAGTAACCTAAGATTCCAGTCATCAGAGCATTGGAAGTTTTTAAGCCTTTTATTTTTCGGTAACTTCTCTTGTTAATTTTGATATCTGTTGTTAGTCTGTATGAAGTCCCTAGGTCATGGCATGGTATCAAACAGGATTGTTACTTGGCAAACAAAAAGTTTTATTTTTTATTATTATTATTTTTTATATTTTTTTTCCTGAGATGGAGTTATGCTCTTGTTGCCCAGGCTGAAGTGCAATGGCACGATCTTGGCTCACTGCAACCTCCGCCTCCCAGGTTCAAGCGATTCTCCTGCCTCAGTGTCCCAAGTAGCTGGGATTACAGGCGTGCGCCACCATGCCCAGCTAATTTTGTATGTTTAGTAGAGATGGGGTTTCTCCATGTTGGTGAGGCTGGTTTCGAACTCCTGACCTCGGGTGATCTGCCCGCCTTGGCCTCCCAAGGTAAAAGTTTTATTTTTTATATCTTTATTTATGAGATAACCCAACACATTTTGTTAAAAAGGACATTTAAAAAATCATTTCTGAAGCTGATAAAAGACATTTGGGAATCTGTCGCTTTGGGGATGTATGGGTGTGTGGAGCCCTGGAAGGAACTGTCCCGGGCTGGCTCTGGCACTGTCAGGGCACCTGTCAGGCCAGCAGTGAGTCTCGTGTAGGAACATGAGCTTGAGGTTCTTCTTTGTATCTCACTGTGGATGGGATACATAAAACAAAACCTGAAATAATCAGATTTGCTGAAAATAACTACAGAGTAGAATTTAAAACTTGAGTATGTTGAGGGAGGGAATATGTATATCTGGGAGAGAATAGATACGTTTTGTTTTTTTGAAATGGAATTAGAAAGATATTCAGTTGTCTTATACATTCTTGCAAACCTTGCAGTTTTGAGAGACCTGTTTCTACCTTTTATCATTTTCCACGGTGTGTCTGATTCTAGGAGCGTGAACAGGGAGACGAAGGTGAAGTTTGTGCACACCTCTGTCCATGGGGTGGGTCATAACTTTGTGCAGTCAGCTTTCAAGGCTTTTGACCTTGTTCCTCCTGAGGCTGTTCCTGAACAGAAAGATCCGGATCCTGAGTTTCCAACGGTGAAATACCCGAATCCTGAAGAGGGGAAAGGTGTCTTGGTAACCAAATTTTTTTTTAATTATGAAATCTGCTTTTATATTCAAAACTATTACTGTCAAGTAAAATACATTTTATGTGTTTTCATTGTGCTGAAGAAAAACTAATTTCAGCGTGGAAATATGTATATATGGCTGGGTGCAGCGTCTCATGCCTGTAATCCCAGCACTTTGGGAGACCAAGGCAGGTGGATCACTTGAGGTCAGGTGTTTGAGAACAGCCTGGCCAACATGACAAAACTCCGTCTCTGCTAAAAATACAAAAATTAGTTGGGTGTGGTGGTACATGCCTGTAATCCCAGCTACCTGGGAGGCTGAGGCATTAGAATTGTTTGAACCTGGGAGACGGAGGTTTCAGTGAGCTGAGATTGCACCACTGCACTCCAGCCTGGGTGACACAGCGAAACTCTGTCTCAAAAAAAAAAAAAGGAAATATGTATATTTGTT
>NW_016807772.1:1352140-1364995 GCF_001698545.2 Rhinopithecus bieti
CTGGGATTACAGGCTTGAGCCACCGCGCCCGGCCAGTCATTCATTTCTTAAAGGATCTTTCAAATTAAACATCCCAGGATCAGGATATGAGAACTGAGCTCTAAATGGTGCTTCAAATTCAATTAATTTAATTTAATTTAATTTGCTGTGTCTCCTTAATGCCAAAAGGAAGCAGTAATAGAGTGAAATTTTATCAGGTTATGATTTTATTTCTTGTCATTTTCTGATATGAAGAAGTGTTGCTTACAGTATGGTTCCTATAACATTTTTAAAGGTTGGGGTAGCAGTGTTATTCAGAGAATCAGTTTAGTTTGTTTTATTTGTGAGGCTGATCACACGGCAATGCCTGGAAATACCAGTCCAACCTCACACCTACTGGCACATGTGCAGCGGGCACACTGGTAGGCTTGGTTCACACACTGATGCTCCCATTATCTGACCTCTGACTTAGGAAGATACCATGTGGCCAACCAAGACCAGCTATAGCTTTTGTTTGCTAAATTTCACTTCTGGAGCTGGGCTTGGTTGGTCCTGTATTATCTTTCTAAGAGCGGAAAGACCTCTTGAGTTCTTAAGGAACTGAATGTTTTTAAAGACTACCATATTCTCGATTCTTGATTAAATGATCTTTTATTTTCATATTCTTCTTTAGACTTTATCTTTTGCTTTGGCTGACAAAACCAAGGCCAGAATTGTTTTAGCAAATGACCCGGATGCTGATAGACTTGCTGTGGCAGAAAAGCAAGACAGGTAAAATTAATTGTGATTACCTGTATTGTAGAACATATGAAGGCTGATCTCTTCATTGGTAAAATGTTCCTGGGGAGACGAGACCTATTTGGAAACATTTCCCATTTATTTTGCAAATGATCGTTTCACTGAACCTCCTGTGGAGTCTTCTGATGGAGAGCAAGATAGAGATCTAGTGGTGGGGGAGGTTACGTGATTGGCAAGCATAATGCAGAGTAAATCAACCCAGTATGTGTTTCAAATGGAAGTTCCTATTTGGGAACTTCTCATTTTATAATTGATTTTATTATAAGTAATGTCTCAGTGTCTAATGAGGGTAAAGCACTTTGGAGCTAGCTGTGTGCTTCAGTATTTGCTGAGGGGTTTAGGAGGGAGCTGTGTCTTCAAGGAGATGCTGAGTTTAGTTTGGACAGACCAGGGAGGAATTCCTGTGGGGTATCGGCACAGTGTTTAAGACAAGTCTGACCAGAGAGTTTGAACAAAGGAGAAGTAAGTACGTGGGGGCTAAAGTTGAAAGGTAGGCAGGGCCCAAGCTATTTTGGGTGTCAGGTAGCCTATGTGATGTTTTGGGGGCAGGAGGGTGCTGCTGCTGAAATGGCAGGGTTTTTAGATGGTGATAAAACAGATTCCATTCTATGTCAGTGTTGAGAAAGTTAAGCTAAGGTGATACATCCTGATAGATGCGATTTACTTTTAGCCATCTGGACTGCCAAGAGAAGCAGAAATCGCACACCTTTTCTCTGATGTTCTGACCATTTAGGACAGAGCTTGATCTTAAGTGGTACTGAGCTGTCCTGTCTCAGAATCAGCAACACTAACCAGTCCAGAAATTGAGATAGCAAAACTTACTCTATGTATGGGGGATCTTGCCAGCATATTTGTTATATTTAAAACCAAAGGCTTTGCCAAAGATTAATATAGAGCCATTGTGTGTCATGTCTGACATACTTATTTTATACAGTCTTCAAAGACAGGCTGTCTGTTCAGGCAAACTGGCTGATATATATGGTAGCTGCTCAGATGTTTGTAAAATGGCAGTTACATTTCTGACCAGTTATTTAAAGATGATGAATAACAAGAACAGCCTTGCAGAAAATACTTTGAGGCTTTGTTTGCTAAGTTGTTTATCCCCATGACACTCTAGAGTCTCCCTTAAGATTATGGAAATGAATAGTTGTTTTTTTTCTTTCAGTGGTGAATGGAGGGTATTTTCAGGCAATGAGTTGGGGGCCCTCTTGGGCTGGTGGCTTTTTACATCTTGGAAAGAGAAGAACCAGGATCGCAGTGCTCTCAAAGACACGTACATGTTGTCCAGCACCGTCTCCTCTAAAATCTTGCAGGCCATTGCCTTAAAGGAAGGTTTTCATTTTGAGGTAAGTTGTTTCTGGGATTCACTCATTTTCCTTTCATCTGCTCTGTAGAAGATCTAAGGCATGTCTTCCTCATTTTGATTATCCCTTTAGGAAACATTGACTGGCTTTAAGTGGATGGGAAACAGAGCCAAACAGCTAATAGACCAGGGGAAAACGGTCTTATTTGCATTTGAAGAAGCTATTGGTAAGAAGTGATCATGAACATTAAGGAATTGGTTACAAAGCAAAAGGAAAAGTTTGCATTTGGATTCAAAGATCCACAGTGAAACGCGGTTTATTTTGCTTCTCCAGCACTCAGGTTGAATGTCGAACTGTCCTACTCCAAAATTGACATCTCAGATGATTTACAGCAAAAAGTAATGTCTTAAAAACAACCAAGTACATTCATGTCAGAATCCTCGGCCTGAATGACTGAAAACAGTGATATTGTATGCGTGACTGCCAGTGTATGGATTTTGGGAGTTGTAATGTTTCCTCCACTGTGGTGTTAAATATCCAGGCCTAAACCCTGTGGTATTTAAAGTCCATCCTCCTCCGAAAGTGCTAATGAGGATCTATGCTAGGGTCTATGCAGAGGAAGGGAGAAGGAAGGCATGGTTTGCTGCTGTCATCAAAATGATAGTCACCCAAAAGGACGAACCAGGTCCAGCCAGAATGACAGAAAAACCCTTGTCCTAAACTGTCAATATAAATGAACAGAAAGGAGAGCTAGCTATAGAAATTTGAAATTCACATTGTACCAAATGCTTTTAAGCTATTAATTTAGTAAAAACTATTATGCATTAGATTTATTTATATTCATTTGTATATTCTCTGCAACACTAACACACGATTTAACTGATTGAAGAAAGTGTCATCGCTCAGGTTCTGCTCGTTTATTGTCAGATTTGGCAGACTTGTCTTTCCATAGATTTTTATTTTAGAAAAGATTTTCTTACATTCATTTATCAAGTATTAATTGCATGTCTATTACTCAGTGACTCTAAAAGAAATGATGGCACAGAACTTAGCCTACAGCAGCTTAGATAGATTTGGTTAAGTAATCACACACAAGAGTATAGGCCAGATGTCAAAATGAATAATGTAACTAACAAATGCTATTGGGATTCAAAGAAGAAAGAGATATGTATTGACCAGGACAATTAGAAACAATTTCATGAGCTGGAAGGAGTTTCATGACTCTAGTGATTGAGCACCATGTGGCCAGGAGGGAAAATCTTGCAGGTTCTTCAGCAAATACTTCTCGAAGGCCTGCTGTGGGCTAGGCAGTGGACTAAAGTCTTAAACATAAGGTAGTTAATGAGAAACGAGCATATACGCAACACTGTACAACCTCTAATATGCAGTAGCCAGGATTCATACTCACATGTGGTTTGACACTGTATTGTATAGATGTATGTATGACGTGTGTTTCTGCAGGATACATGTGCTGCCCTTTTGTCCTGGACAAAGATGGAGTCAGTGCCGCTGTCATAAGTGCAGAGTTGGCTAGCTTTCTAGCAACCAAGAATTTGTCTTTGTCTCAGCAACTAAAGGCCATTTATGTGGAGTAAGTTGTTATTGACTCTGTTGGATTGAAATAATATTTTGAAATGTTCTGTTATACACTTATGCATGAGATACTAATATCCTTTCTAATGCTCTTATTTTGGTGATGAATTCTATTTCGTATAAAAATTAAATAAGGCAGGGCACAGTGGCTCATGCCTGTAATCCCAGCACTTTGGGAGGCTGAGGCAGGTGGATCACCTGAAGTCAGGAGTTTGAGACCAGACTGGCCAACATGGTGAAAACCCATCTCTACTAACCGTACAAAAATTAGCTGGGCATGGTGGTGGGGGGCCCCTGTAATCCCAGCTACTCGGGAGGCTGAGGCAGGAGAATTGCTTGAACCTGGGAGGCAGAGGTTACAGTGAGCCGAGATTGCGCCATTGCACTGCAGCCTGGGCGACAAAAGCTAAACTCTGTCTCAAAAAAAAAAAAAAAAAAACAAAAAATCACCTTTTCCTTTTGATACTAAACCACTTAGTAATTACTATTCCTGATTGCATTAATTCTTAACAAATGACAACATGAAAGAATGTGATTTTAAGTGTCCAATGTCAAAAAAGATTAAATGTCTTCATAGTACATCTATTTATTTTTTGTAACAATCACTCAACTCTGCCTTGTATGTGTAGTGCATAAGCATCCAGAGATAATACAGAAAGTGATGGGTGTGACATGGCTCTCCGTGCAAATGCAGGTGGAAGACCAGGCAGTCATTTGGTGATCCCTGGGGTAGATTGTTGGACCTCTCTTTTTTTTTTTTTTTGAGACGGGGTCTTGCTCTGTCACCCAGGCTGGAGTGCAGTGGCATGATCTCGGCTTACTGCAACCTCTGCTTCCCAGGTTCAAGCAATTCTCCTACCTCAGCCTCCCGAGTAGCTGGGATTACAGGCGTCCCCACACCTAGCTAATTTTTGTATTTTTAGTAGCTGAGGGTTTCACCATGTTGGCCAGGCTGGTTTTGAACTCCTAACCTCAGGTGATCCACCCATCTCAGCCTCCCAAAGTGCTGGGATTACATGCATGAGCTACTGCGCCTGGCCTGGCCCTCTTTTTTAATGGTCTTTTAAAAATTATTCCTTTGGAGTCAGTTATGGCTATTACATTTATTTTATTATTTTTTATTTTATTTTATTTTATTTTATGTTTATGTTTATTTTTATTTTATTCTTTTGAGACGGAGTCTCACATTGCCCGGGCTGGAGTGCAATGGTACAATCTTGGCTCACTGAATTCTCCACCTCCTGGGTTCAAGCGATTCTCCTGCCTCAGCCTCCAGGTAGCTGTGACTACAGGTGCCTGCCACCATACCCGGCTAAGTTTTGTATTTTTAGTAGAGACGAGGTTTCACCATGTTGGGCAGGCTGGTCTCAAACTCCTGACCTCAGGTGATTCGCCTGCCTTGGCCTCAGAAAGTGCTGGGATTATAGGCGTGAGCCACCACTCCCAGCCATATTTATTTTAGAATACACTGGTTGGTACATGTTCTGTGTCCACCCTACAAAAGTATTTGTTCCTCATATGCATGACTTTGTATTTGTTTGATAGGTATGGCTACCATATTACTAAAGCTTCCTATTTTATCTGCCATGATCAAGACACCATTAAGAAATTGTTTGAAAACCTCAGAAACTACGATGGAAAAAATAATTATCCAAAAGCTTGTGGCAAATTTGAAATTTCTGCCATTAGGGACCTTACAACTGGCTATGATGATAGCCAGCCTGATAAGAAAGCTGTAAGTAATGTCTTCTCTTCTCAACCAACCTCTTTTCTATTTACCTTTTAAAATAATTTGAACAAATTGTTTAATCATACAATTAACTGAAACTGATTTTAGGCACTTAGGCGTGATTATAAATAAGCTATAAAAAATATATGGAAGCCGGGTGTGGTGGCTCATGCCTGTAATCCCACCACTTTGGGAGGTTGAGGTGGGCAAATCACTTGAGGATCAGGAGTTCGAGACCAGGCTGGCCAACATGGCAAAACCCAGTCTCTATTAAAAAATACAAAAATTAGCCGGGCGTGGTAAGTTAAAAACCACAGGCTAGAACTAAAAGAGATTCTACTAGGCCTGGAGCGGTGGCTCACACCTGTAATCCCAGCACTTTGGGAGGCTGAGGCAGGTGGATCACTTGAGGTCAGTAGTTCAAGACCAGCCTGGCCAGCATGGTGAAACCCCATTTCTACTAAAACTACAAAAATTAGCCAGATGTGGTGGCATATACCTAAAATCCCAGCTACTCAGGAGGGTGAAGCAGGAGAACTGCTTGAACCCGGGAGGCAGACGTTGCAATGAGCTGAGATTGCACCACTGCACTCTAGCCTGGGTGACAAAGCAAGACTTCATCTCAAAAAAAAAAAAAAGAGGAACTAGTCATCAAAACCTTCATGGTCATTTAGCACCTTAGGCAGTAAGCAATAAGTGCTCAGCAGTGTGGAACCTGTCTGTGGTCACAGAGCTTAGTTGGTGGTAGTCCAGGGAGAATCTGGGTTTTCTGTCTCAGGATCCAGCATTCTCTCCCTGTCAGGAGTTCTCGCCCTTGCAGGAGCGTCAGTAACCAAGAAGGCTGGCGAAAACAGAGTGCTGGAGCCCACACCTGCACTTTCTGATTCAGTAGGTCTGGGGTAGGAGCCAAAAATGGTCATTTCTAACAAGGTCCCAGGTGGTACTGATGCAACTGGTCCTCACTTTGAGAACCACTCTTTATTTTCTAGTTAGTTTACTCTGTTCTCTGAGTGTGTGGAAGCTGTTGACTATAAAGCCTGAGTTTGCATTCTTCACACCATGCAGATCCTACACTGGAGACAAAAGAAGACCCAAAGGTAGCAGAAGAGTGTTGCTAACTATGTCAGGGGGTTGGGGGAAGAAAGTTAAGAATATTCTTATGAGATGTTAAGCACGTTCTTTGATATTTACTTTGTTCTGTTTTTCATTTTCATCTGCACACAGCATATTTTAAAAATAGAAATAATATGAAAACGCTTATGATGAAACATGGCAGTCCCACCCCTGCCACCTCATTGCCATGCCACCAAGACCAGATTTGTAAATCATGTGTTCATATAGTGATGTTTTGATATACCAGTGTTACAATTTGTTGATTTTCTGTTTTTGAGATAAAGATTTAGTTCTTACAGTTTCTACATTTAATAATCGTCTTCTCCCCATCCTCACAGTACGTTTATGCCACATCTTTTGGTTAAATCAGATTCCATGCTTTTGTTGTTATGACTAGTAACTGCCGTTGCCTGCTAGCTAAGTAGTGTATTTTGATTAGGTTTCCCTAATTTGTATAGAGAATTGTATTTCCTGTACCTTTTTTTTTTTTTTCCCCCTCGGAGACAGGGTCTTGCTGTGTCACTTAGTCACTTAGGCTGGAGTGAATGGCATGATCACAGCTCCCTGTAGCCTTGACCTCCCAGGCTCAAGTGATCCTCACATGTCACCCTCCTGAGTAGCTAGAACCAAGGGTATGCCATCATGCCCAGCTTTTTTTTTTTTTTTTTTGGAGAGATGAGTCTCTCCCTATGTTTCCCCAGAGAGGTCTCAAGTGATCTTCTTGCCTTAGCCTCCCAAAGTACTGGGATTACAGGTGTAAGCTACTGCACCTGCCTTAATTCATGTAGTAATAGTTGCTTTGTTCTTCCATTTGCCTGGATTTCTACGTACCTGTCAGTAGTTTTTCCCAAATCTTTCAAATGCCTCTCAGTAGGGTTTTCCTGGTCCATGTCCAATGGCCTCCCTCCTGGTTCCTCCATCTGGCTGGGCCAGCTGCTTTCTGGGTTGGGTGCACAGCTGTCATCCTGGGAATGCCCTTCTCCAGGGTTGAGTCCCTTGCTCCTAGACCTAATGGCTTCCTCTTTCTATGTTTATTTTCCTAGATCACATCTTCTAATAGCTTTCCGAGAACAAGTCGTTGGGTAGTAAGTTTTTGGTGGCATTTAGGTCTGAAAATGTCTTATTCTATCCTCACACTTCATTGACTCACAGTTTTGAAAGCATTGCTCCATTATTGTTGGGCTTCCAGCATTGCTGTTGAGCCTCCCGTCCTTCCTTTTTCAGCAGATAGTTAAGGCCTACTGTATGCTGCATGTAAGGTTATTGATGCCATACTTATTCAGTCCTTTCCATGCAACTTGTTTTGTTTGCTTTTTCCTCTGGGAAGATTTTAGGAACTTTTCTCTAAGCTTCAGGTTCTAAAATTTCACAGTGATATGCTATAGTATGGGTCCCTTTTTATTCACGTTTCTGGATACTTGGTCTGTAGAATCATTTATTTTAGTTCTGAGACGTTTTCTAGATTATGTGTCAAGAAAGGGAGGTAATTGGTTGTTTTTTAATATAACCACCTCCCCTGCATTTTCAGTTTTTCGTGTCTTGAGAAGTTCTTAGATGCTGGCTCTTGAAGACTGATGCTCTACTTTTCTTGTGTCTTTCTTTCTTCTTCTGTTTTTTGGGGAGATTTCCTTAGCTTTAGCTTTCAGTGCCTCTGTTGGCTATTTCAGTTATAACTCTCTACTTTATTAAAAATAGTGTCCTATGGAAACAGGGTCTTGCTCTTTCACCCAAGCTGGAGTGCAGTCGCGTGATCATAGCTCACTGCGGCCTTGATCTCCTGGGCTCGTGCGATCCTCCTGCTTCAGCCTCCTGAGTACCTGGGACTACAAGTGTGTGCCACCATGCCTGGCTAAGGTTTTTAGTTTAGTAACACAGGATCTTGCTGTGTTGCCCAGGGTGATTTTTTTTTTTTTTAATGTAAACAGTATCTTACCTCTCTAAGGATTATAGACCTAATTATAGTTTTTTAAAATATACATCTTCTTTTCCCCTACATTCTCTTTATTTCCACCAAGTTCTTTTTATTCTGTTTGTTTTGGACTTTGTTTTTTATTTGATGTCTTTCCCGAAAAGTCTGATTGGAACTGATTGGAAGCTCTGTGTACATAGGCAAATCAAATGACATACTTCACTCAGAGGATATTGGTAGCAGGTTAACTTTCTAAGGGGATCCACCTGTTTGATTTAATGAGACCTTAATCACCTACCCAAGGATTATAAGAGATGCCAAGGCCCTGGAGGCATGACTGGGACGGAGCTGGGGGTGTCAGCCTGAGGGCTTCTACTTGATCCCTCTGTTTTCATCATGCCCTGCCCAGGTTCCCCAACTCCTGAATGTTTCTGATTTAATCTCCAGAGAATTTAAACCATCTCCTGCAGAAATAGAGAAGAGGTGGTTCTGTGACGGTGTGGGCTCAGGGCAAGGAACTAGAGTCTAAGAGCTTCTTTCAGACGCTGTTCCTGCTTTCCGCCCCTGCCTCACATCTGCCTTTCACACTACCTGGTGCCTCTGGTTCTTGAGCTTGGCCAGGATTTTGCAGAGCACCTTGCCTTGGTTCTCACCCATGTCTCCTTCCGCAAGTACTCAGATTTCCTTCTCTGGGTCCCACCAGACCAGTTCTGTGCCTCCATCTGTTTTCTGACTTGTGCGCTGGGTTGGCAGCCCCATCAGCTGCTACCTCCTCTTTGTCTCTTTGCCCATGTGTTTCTGCTATTGAAAGTACTTCTGTAGTTTTAATGGAGTTTTGGGACCTATCAAATATAAATAAACCATTTCCTGGAGACCATTTTCTTTTCTAACCAATAAGTTTATATGGCATTTATTTTCTTATAGAAGCTTTTTTTTTCCTTTTCTTTCCTTTTCTTTTCTTTTCTTTTCTTTTCTTTTCGACATAGTTTCCTCTGTTACCCAGGCTGGAGGGCAATGGCACAATCTCGGCTCACTGCAACCTCCGCCTCCCGGGTTCAAGTGATTCTCCTGCCTCAGCTTCCTGAGTAGCTGAGATTAGGTGCCTGCCACCATGCCTGGCTAGTTTTTGTATTTTTAGTAGAGATCGGATTTTGCCATGTTGGCCAGGCTTGTCTCCAACTCCTGGTCTCATGTGGTCCGCCCTCCTTGGCTTCCCAAAGTGCTGGTATTACAGACATGAGCCACCACGCCCAGCCTGAAAGCTTTATTTAAAAAAAAAAAAACTCCTTATGGAATTTTCTTTGCAAAGATTCACTTTGTAACAGTAACTATGATCTAGTTTGGGTTTTTGTTTTTGTAGTATATTAATCTATTTAAGTCAATATCTTATGAAATGATATGTTTTAATAAAACTTTAATAACTTCAATAGAACTAGGGAAGTAAAAGCTAATACACAAAGTTACTTAATTTTCTTTATTTAAAATTAATTTAGTTACATTAATTCACAAATAAAAATTGTATACATTTATGGTACAATCTGATGTTTTAAAATAATACGTACATTGTGATGGCTAAATCAATTTAATTAGAATATATTACCTCACATACTTATCCTGTATTTGTAGTGAGAACACTTAAAGTCTACTCTCTTAGCAATTTTCAAGTATATAGTGCATCATTATTAACTATAGTCACTGTATTGTACAATAGATCTCTTGAACTTTTCTTCTAACTGAAACTTTATGCCCTTTGACCAGCATCTCCCCAAACTCCCCCTCCCTTACCCTCACCCACCTCTTCCAGTCAGTCCCTGGTAACCACTATTCTGCTCTCTGCCTCTGTGAGTTCAACCTTTTTGGATTCCACATATAGGTGAGATCATGCAGTATTTGTTTTTCTGTGCCTGGCTTATTTCACTCACCATAATATCTTCCAGGTTCATCCATATTGTTGCAAATGACAGGGTTTCCTTCTCTTTTAAGGCTGAATAGTATTCCATTTAGTAGACCAAATTTTCGTAAATTACCATCATTTAGTATTTCATTCATGTGGAGTACATTTTCTGATTTCCTCCAAAATGTTTTTCTTTTCTAACCAATAGAAAAGAAATGTTTGGGATTTATTTTCTTACTTATGCAAGGGAAGATACTGGTTAGGCCAGAATGTTACTATTTAAATTTATAATGTGTGTATTAATTCCTAGGTTCTTCCCACTAGTAAAAGCAGCCAAATGATCACCTTCACCTTTGCTAATGGAGGCGTGGCCACTATGCGCACCAGTGGGACAGAGCCCAAAATCAAGTACTATGCAGAGCTGTGTGCCCCACCTGGAAACAGGTATGATGTGGATGGCAGCTGGTGTGATTTTTATCCCCCAGACTTCCTAACTGGTTCTATTCAAATGCCAAGTAAAATGTTCCATCTTCCTAATAGGTAATTTAATTAGAAATCCTGTTTCAGAACCTGCCCTAATATTGTGATACTAAAGGTCGGTGTGAGCATCCAGGGAAAAGCTTACTTTTTACTTTTTTACTTTTGTCCTAAATTTCTTTGTATGGGAAAATTTTATCCTCATTTCAGTATAGTAATAAAAGTGCCTTTTCTAAATGCTTTTCAATTGGTGGCTAACACCAATGAGATTTTCTCTTTTCTCAAACTTCAGTCTTCCCACGTCTCTGATAAAATAAATTATAATCCATTCCACATGCATTCAAGAAGTATCTTTGAGTACCCGTTGTACACAGGTCTGTGCTGGGTTCCGGCGGGGGCGCCGAGAGCCTCGTCAGAGACAGCCCTTGCTGCCAAAGAGCTGATGGGCTGGTAGCTTCAGGTTCAAGTTTCTGTGACCTCGGTAAAGTGTTTGAGTTGGTCACTCTGTAACAACTTAACATTTTGCACCTTAACAACCTCAGTGCATGTCCTTAGTGTGTGTCAATGTGGTATTTCATGCCTATCCAACGTGCAGTTAACCAGCATTTCCCTATTCAGAACACAGTTGAAAATCAGGAAAAGTTTTTGTAAAAGGTGAATTAAGTCTGTGTTGTCCGACAGAACTAAAATGCAATCCACAGGTACAATTTTGATTTTCTACTTGTCACCTTTTAAAAGAGTAAAAAGAAACAGGTGAAATTAATTTCAATAATATATTTTACGTAACCTAGTATATCCAAAAATTATTACAACATGTAATCAGGGTAAATATTATGAATGAGATGTTTTACATTCTTTTTTTTCCTTTGGAAGAAAGTCCTCAAAATTGATTCAGTAATTTTACACTTAGAGCATATCTCAATTCGAATGCTCCATTTTTATCAGAAATACTTGATCTGTAGAGTTAATAAAATTTAGAGTAGACAAAGTAGATTTTAATATGCAAATTATTCCAAACATACTTGTTTTCTAATAACTGAATCAAGTATCACTTTTAAAACTTGAACTCAATTAACTCAACTTCATAAAATTAAAAATTCAGTTCCTCAGTGGCACTTGCCACATTTCAAGTTCTTGATAGCCACATGTGGCTAATGGCCACTGTAGTAAACAGCACCCGTCTAGGTAATTGTGACAACATAGACAAACTGAAGCTTTGCTCGTAGAAGAGTTTTTCCAGCCTTGTGAATCAAACTTGAATTTTATGCGAATAAAAGCAGATGAAAATTCCTGAGCATCTTAAATTGCCAAGCTAGTAGCAGATTAAATGTAGCAAATTAGAGGAATGGGAAATTATAGCAAACTTTTCTTAGGCAAGGAGAAGTGACTGCTGATAGCAAGAAAGGAAATATTAAAACAAAACAAAACAAAACTATAAAACGTGGACACAAGGACTTAGAAAACTCACTATTACATGAGTTTATCATGAAGGAAACTGCATTCTACACCCAAATGAGCCGAGAATACAGCTCCAGTCCAACACAGTCATGCTTATGGCTCTCAAATGTCAAGATGTTCAATAAAGAGATATTTAAGAAGTCATGGGACTGTGTAATATATTTTCACTATGGATTCCCATTCAAAACCTTTCTGTGCTTAAAGTGCAAAAACTCAACTATTAAGTGAACATATAAAAGCTCATTTTCTAACAATTCTGGATTACCAATATTTTATTGTAATATTATGCAAGAACCTTGTTTTCGTGTGCATTAGGTAGTAAGCTCTTTGCTGCTATATTGCATATAGTTTTTGGTAAACATTTTTTTGTAATTCTTTCTTATTTAGTGTTTTCTTGTTTCTATGTTTCGTTCTTTTAAAAGGAAATGGACAGTCCAACTAAACAGTTCAACTTAAGGATCTGTTTTTTCTATATCTTGTCCTCTCCTTTTCATTATCTGATGAAAATATATCTTATACTTTGGAAAGCTTTCCTTTGTAATAATAACACTATTTAAATGTTTAAGGCTTTATGGTATTAACATTTTCACATGGCTTATTG
>NW_016807772.1:1365222-1370704 GCF_001698545.2 Rhinopithecus bieti
TAACATTTTCACATGGCTTATTGAGTGGACTTAAATTCAAATATTAGCTTATAAATTCATGAAAAAACCTTGAAAATTTATCCTTTTATTATATTCATTGAAACATTGTTTCCATTTATTAAATGGGATATTCAGCGCTATGTCAGTCGATGGATATGTGGTCAGAGCTTAAGCAAGGCACCAGCATACCTAACGTACAACAGCAATAAAGTTTTCTTTCTTTTTTTTTTTTTTTTTTTTTTGAGACAGGGTCTCTCCCTGTTGCCCAGGCTGGAGTGCAGTGGTGGAATCTTGGCTCACTGCAAACTCCACCTCTGGGGTTCAAGCGATTCTTGTTCCTCAGCCTCCTGATAAGATTACAGATATGCACCACCACACCCAGCTAATTTATTTTTATTTTTATTTTTTTAGTAGAAACAAGATTTCATCATGTTGGCCAGGCTGGTCTCAAACTCCTGGCCTCAAGTGATTCGCCAGCCTCAGCCTCCCAAAGTGTTGGGATTGCAGGCGTGAGCCTTAGTCTTGACTAAGATTTCCTTCTTTCCTGAAAAGCTTACATATTATGAATATGCCTTATGTCATGGATTTCAATTATAGAATTTCAACTAAGATGGAAAATCCTATTCAAGTATGTGCTCCTTTAAAATATTTTTTTGTTGGGGAGATGTCTTTAGTTTTGTCCAACTTTTTATTTTGAACAGTTTCAAACCTACAGAAATGTTGGAGTAAGAATGCAATGAATACCCACGTACCCTTCACTTAGACCAAACTTTTTATGTAAAGAGCCAGTAGTAAATATTTTAGGATTTGCAGACATGGGGTTTCTGTCGCCACTGCTCAGCTCTGCTAATGTAGTCAGAAAGCAACCATATGCATAAAAGAATGGGCATGTCTGTGTTCCAGTAAAACTACATGAACCACAGTTTCTTGACCCCAATCCAGACTCAGCAATTGCTAACATTTTGCAATATTTGCTCTCTCACCGTATATGTTATGTATTTGAGATTTTTCTGTACCATTTGAAAGACTCTGTGATACTTCATGACACATCATAAGACTTCATGATACTTCACTCCTGATCTTTCAGTATGCATCTCTTAAGAACACTCTCTTAATATTAAGGCAAACAGATAATAATGGTACTAGGTCGGGTTCCAGTAGACCAACAGAAGCAGTAGAATGTTATCTATTAAGACATTGTTTGCAAGGAATCAACTTGTGCAATTGATTATGGGGGCTGGCTCCGCAAGTCTGAAATCCAGAGGCTGTCCAGAAAGGGAGCCTGGAACTCTCAGGCATGGGTTAAAGTTACCATCTACAGGTGGAATTCTTCAGGAAAACCTCAGTTCCATTCCCAGTGCCTTTCAGATAGAATCTAGCCCATCCACATTGTCTAGGATAATCTCCTTTACTTAAAATCAACTGATTATAGATATTAATCACACCTACAAGATACCTTCACAGCATCACAACATTAGTGTTTGAATAATTGGAGACACTATCCTAGCCAAATTGACACATAAATTCAGACATTCCCAAAAGTCCCCAAAATAGCTGTTTTCTCTGTATTTATAATCAAATCAAGAACACTGCATTGTATTTACTTGTCGTTTAGCTTAAGTGGTTTTTCATGATTAGAGAAAAATAAATGCCTAATTATACATGATACTTTCCTAAACATTCCGATAAAGAGATCCATCTAGATTTAGACTTTTCAGAAACAGAATTCCCTGGCTTAAATGATTATAGGATGTGTCCTGTTATTTTTAAAGATGTTATGAAATGTTTTCAAACATTAATTTAACAAATGGAACAGTTATTGATTAGGATGGAGAATAGTAACACAAAACTTTTGTTTTAAGAATTGTACCACTGAATTTTACACTGTGGTACTGGTTTCTTTTCACACATAAAATACAATATCAAAACATTATATCAGTATATACATGAATCATAATGTTCACTCATGCCATGATTAAGAATTAAACTTGAATACTAAATTAGTAATCAGTAATTTCACTGAGTTTTAGTTTTAAGTATACTTTTAAAAAATGATTAGCTTGCATGCTTTTCTGAGAACTGTTATTTTCTTCAAAGCACATTTATGGAGAAGGAAAAGAAAACTAATATAATTCATATGTACTTAAAAAGCATAATTACTTTATATGTTGCCAGTAGGGATAAAAATAATTATAATGATAGCTACATTTATTGAGGTCTTTGGGCTGGGTTCAGTGCTAGTTGCTTTATATAATTTATCGCAATCTGTACAGCAACTCTCTTGAGAAGGTAAAGTCTTTATCCCAATTTTACAAATGAGGAATCTGGGCCTTAGAGAGGCCAAGCCACTTGCCCAAGGGCACAGAGCTAGTAAGTATAGAGCTAGAATTAATGCCTACAATGAAATGGATTGCTTTAGCTGTTAAAATGCTGTTTAGCTATTACAATGTTGAAATGATTTTAACTAATTGTAGGGATTTCTATTAAACTCTGCATATGTTAAAGATGGTATGAAGAGTGTGAAGTAATGGAAAGTACAAAGGATTTAGTTTTTTAAATTTAACTTTTTGGTGTTAAGTACTTAGAGTACTCACACTAGGCTACTGAAGATGCTGGAAACCTCTTTAACTGCAAGTCAGTTTTATCTGTCACTTACCTTTCAAATGTTTATATATGAATGAATGTTTCCCGCAGCCCTGAAAACTTGATTTCTTGGAGGAATTTGTCTCTCCAGATTCTTGTTTATACTTTAGTTGTGACTGTTTGGTTCAAGAAATACATTCTTTATGATATGACCGCAGGGGTCTGATTTCTTGGTGTTTGACTCCTCAAACCCACCCGGAGCCTCCCCATCGCTATTCACTCTAGGAAGGCCTTATAGGCAAGGCTGTAGCTTAGATGCCAGTAGTTTGAGGGCAGGCATCATCATGAATGTCTGTGTTCTGGGAGACTGAGGAGTTAACACAGATGTTTGTAAAAGTTTAGCAGGATTTAATGGCAACTGACATCATGAAAGTTTTCTCTACACCCTTAGGTACAAATATTACAGATCTTTTAGGGATGCTAGGCCAAAAATTGTGTTTCTTACAAATTCTTATGAGAAGAGCAAAGGATAACTTTGTAGTTCAGACCTTGGAAAAATCTCTGGGGATAATAATGCATATTGTCTCACGGGGTGTTTTGTCTAAGTCAACAGATGTGTTCCATGCTTAAGTCTCTGGAGTTCTGTTTTTTCCTATTTAGTCCTCTTCTTAAGGTTATATTTTCGTGTCACTTGATCGGTGTGGGGGGAGCATTTAAACTTTGCTTTGGAATAATCCCTTGACCTGGATTTTTTCCCCCTTATTTTCCAGTGATCCTGAGCAATTGAAGAAGGAACTGAATGAACTGGTCAGTGCTATTGAAGAACATTTTTTCCAGCCACAGAAGTACAATCTGCAGCCAAAAGCAGACTAAAATAGTCCAGTCTTGGGTATACTTGCATTTGCCTACAATTAAGCTGAGTTTAACTTGTTAAGCAATATTTTTAAGGGCCAAATGATTCAAAATGTTACAGGTATTTATGTGTTTTACAGAGACCTACATTCCTCATTGTTTCATGTTTGACCTTCAAGGTGAAAAAAGAAAAGATGGCCAAACCCAACAAACTAACACTCCTACTAAAAAGTTGAGTTTGGACATATTTTGAATTTTTATAAATGAAGATTCTTTAACTTAAAACAATAGATTGTAATTGATGTGCCTTAATTTGCATAAATCATAAATGTATGTCCTCGCTGTAATTGTTTTAATGTGTGCTTGAAACATCCAGAAAACGTATGGAGTTAGTAAATTCTGGGCTGTCATATGTAGGATAGCCACTTTTTAGGCATATGTACATTTATATTTCTATCAATTCCTTATAAAGTAAAATAAATGAATAGATCAAATGTTGTGTTCATGTTTGGGGAAAATATAATTTGCAGAAACCTATGAAGTGGAGCAAAAGATGCTTTAAAAAGATACTTTTTTTGACCTAAATTTTTTTTAGTTCTAATAATGCACATAGCACATTAGTACATCGTACATGTGCTAGGAAAAAACAGCTTCACTGTCTTTGTGTAATGTGTTGAAACTCACTTTATCTTTTAAATCTTGAAAACCAAACAGTTGTTTACTTGAAACTTGAAAGTAGCATTTTTTTCTGTTTTTTTTTTTTTTTTTTTTGCATTAGCACAATTTAATGTAATTCCTGGTTTGGAGGCAGCAAGACCTATAAGCAAGAACTGTTTACTTGATGCTGATTTTTTTCTGTTGTTCTTGTGTGGTCTAAAATCTAAAACTAGATTTACATGATAGATTTCCTATAAGCCAATTTCTAATAATAAATATATTTATTATTTAATCTGTACCTTCTATCTTCTCATAATTCATGGTCTCACAGCCCTCCAAAATAACTCCAGTTGGGCCCCATGAGCTAGGACCAAACTTCCTTTATATACTTTATATACTTTACATTATTTCTGATTTTTAAAGCAAATGATTGCCATTATTATGATTACAGTCAACCTAAATGGTTATGAACAGTTTCAGAACAATGAAAAATGACAATACCATATGATAGTATTATAACTGTTTTTCTGTTTTAGTCATATATAGCTTATGTCCTACCGGAACTCTTAAATCTATAATATTCAATATATTCTACAAACTGCTTCATTGTAGAAGCCATATTTATGTTTATTTTATAATGTTTTCTAGTGTCAAACTGTACTGTGGAGAAAAGAAATGTTAGATCTGTGTTCTGTCTGCAATTTTTTTTTTTTTTTTTAGCACATACCCTTCACCTTCTCATGGAGTTTGTGTCTGGAAATACAAAGTTGATTATGACCCAATCCTGCTATGATGGAACTCAGTCTAATTGGGGAGCTAATAAGTAACAGCAGTACTTACAAATTCTATCATAGTGTTTTTTGCAAGTATTCAGCGTTCAGAAATCTGAGGGAGGGATTCATGCTGCCCAAAGAAAACCTCATAGATGAGGTGCTGAATGAGATGCTTCACCCTTAGGGATGAGGAGCACGTGAAGATGGGAGAGAAAGCCTTCCAAGCACAGAGCACAGCACGGACAGAAATGTGGAGGTGCTGGCAAGTGGGGGTGGGGGAAGCAAGGGGAGATGATGAAAACAGAAGCCAAGATGGAAACTTTAGAATGCATCGCACTCCTCTGCCACTCACATGAGCAGATGATTTCACTGGACCTAGAGGGGATGCACCCGAACTCTATTTGTCACCTGTATTTCTAAGAAATAGCTCACCATGGCTGTTCATTAGGTATTTCTCAACTTCTTCCTGTTATGGGATGTAGGGTAGCCCACCTGGCACATAAAGCTGACAATAAGGCCACTGGGTTTTAATCTTGGCCCTTGAACCAGTTCTGTGACCTTGGTCACCTCTCAGAGTCTCAATTTTCGTCTTTTTTTTTTTCTGTCTTTTTTTTTTT